>NC_072426.2:65611363-65914393 GCF_028878055.3 Symphalangus syndactylus
AGTGAGCCAAGATCACACCACTGCACTCTAGCCTGGGCGACAGAGTGAGACCCTGTCTTAAAAATCATAAGATCAAATGACATATCATGTTTTTAAATATTCTTTTTATCAAGGGCTGGTACCAGTGCTCCAATAACACATTTGTCTTTTCCACTTCTCTTTTTCTTCTTGCCTCGTAACTTTTCCTCCACTCATTTGCTTTATCACCCAACAACCTTGTCCTAACCCTCCTGTCTCTACTGAAAGTCACCAGTGGAGAGCTCAGGTTGGGTATATTGAGATGACCTGGCAAACCTGCCACAGCTGCGGTCACGGCCTCAGGGCCTCTGAACACTAGGTGGTTTCTCTGTGTTGCAAGGGCCCTGGCTTGCCCCTAATCAGAGCCAGCTATTTTAAAAATGCATATCACAAGGGTATGGAAATGTGATTGATAGAGTGTGATTCTATTCCCAGTACCTAGTAGGGCAGGGGAGGGAAAGACATTTCCTCCTAAGAATTGGCAGATCCGTCACTTCAGACGTCTTGCCACTTTAAACATCTCAACATTTAAAGGATGTCAGTATGATGGCACTCTTATTTAACAAATCTCTATTGAGAACCTAGTGGGCATAGTGATCATTGTGATGTGTGTATTTTACACTTGGAGAGGAGACACGAGTCATCTCTGAAAACGCCCTGATCCACAGGTATGGAGGCCTGAGTTTTTCTGCCAGCTCTGCCACTGACAAATGGGGTGAGCTTTATTCATTCAACAGAGATTACTGAGCCTGCTATGTGCCAGGCCCTCGTAGGCTTGGGGGAAAGCCAGTGAACAGAAGAGACAAAGTCTCTGCCCTCAAGAAACTTACCTACTTGTAGGAAGAGACAGAAAAAAAGTATATGCCAAGTGGTAATAAATGCTAGGAAGAAAAAATAAAGAAGGGTTAGAATGGTAGAGGTGGTGGCTATTATTTATATGTAATGAAACTTGGGCAAATTCTTCATCTCGCTGGACCTCAAAGTTCCCATATGTTGATTCAATGATCTTTGCCGATTCTTAGGTTATGGGGTTCCACTAATCTTGGTGTGAATTTCCACTCTGCCTTCTTGGAATTATTAAGGTGCTGGTTCAAAAGTCACAGGAAAATGTTCTTTTAAAAAGTGTACAGATGTTTTAAAATGCATTTTATGTATTACTCTCTGTTGTGAAACTTAAAGGAGCTTACAGGTCATCTAAATAATACCTCCTTCCTCATTTTATAAGTAAGACAGTGTGACCCAGAGGGCGTATAGCAATTCTTTGATAGAAGTGGTACTAAGACACAGGATTTTTGTTCTTAGTGTTGTGGGTTTTGTTTGTTTGCTTGGACGTCTCTTCTACAATGAAAACTCAATTTTAAAAAATTTTTAGGCTGGGCCTGGTGGCTTATGCCTGTAATCCCAGCACTTTGGATTATACGCATGAGCCACCATGCCCAGCCTAATTTTTTTTTTTAATTGAGTGAGACTCATGTCTCACTCAAGGCAGAAGGATTCCTTTAGGCAAGTTGTTTAAGACCAGCCTGGGCAACATAACAGACCCCATCGCTGCTTTAAAAAAAATAAATTAGCCAGGTGTGGTGGCTCACATGTGTAATCCTAGTTACTCTGGAGGCTGAGGCAGGAGGATTGCTTAAGCCCAGATATTGGAGGCTGCAGTGAGCTATAATGAAACCACTGCATTACAGCTTGGATGACAGATAGAGACCCTGCCTCTAAAAAAATACATCTTGGTAATAGAAAAAATGCTTTTAAAAGCATCTTATTTTAAGTTCAGGGATACAAGTGCAGGTTTGTTACATAAGTAAACATGTCATGCGGGTTCATTGTGCAGATTATTTCATCATCCAGGTCTTAAGCCCAGTACCCATTAGTTATTTTTCCTGATCCTCTCCCTCCTCCCACCCTCCACCCTCTGAGAGGCCACAGTGTCTGTTGTTCTCCTCTATGTGTCCATGTAACTTTCTTTACCTGCTATATTCCTCCAGAAAGCAGAAAAGAAATGGGAGGAAAAAAGGCAAAATCTGGACCACTATAATGGGAAAGAGTTTGAGAAGCTCCTAGAAGAAGCTCAGGCCAATATCATGAAGTCAATACCAAATCTGGAGATGCCACCAGCTGCAGGCCCACTGCCAAGGGGAGATGCCCCAGTGGACACGGTGGAACTTTCAGGTAAGGTCCAGTCCCACAGCAGGAACATACGGAGGTACATGGCTTTGGGCAAATACAGTGTCATCCATGACAGCACATACTCATCAACAGAACCAATGTCTCAGTTCTTACAAATCTTACAAAATGTAAAACCTGGAAGAGCAAATCCTCTGGTGTTCCTTAGATCTTTACTACTATCTCTCTCTTTTTTTTTTTTTGAAATGGGGTCTTACTCTGCCACCTAGGCTGGAGTGTAGTGGTATGATCATAGCTCACTATAACCTCCAACTACTGGGCTCAAGCAATCCTCCCACCTCAGCCTCCCAAGAAGTAGCTAGGGCTATAGATGTGCACACCACTGCACGTGTCTAATTTTTTTTTATTTTTTTTAGAGACAGGTTTCTCACTATGTTGCCTTGGCTGGTCTCGAACTTCTGGCCTCAAGCGATCCTCCCACCTCAGCTTCCAGAGTAGCTAGAATTACAGGCTTGAGCCACACTTGATTTCACTACTACTTTTTTATGCTAACCACAGTAGAGAAGCTGAGTTCTGTGTTAGGATTCTAGAATAATGGCCAATAAAGGAAAATTTAAATTCCTAGTGTTTGCATTTTCTATGCATTTGAGATACTTCACAGCACGAGATGGGAAAAGATTAGGCCTGCATTTAAGACAAGAGCTTTTTGTATGCTTGCAGAAAGAAAATGGTAGCTTTTGTGAGCTCTCAGGGGATATTAGATCATAAGGCAAAATTGCATTTTTTAATCAAAATTATTAGAATATGTATTTAACCAACTCAACTATAGAAGTTAAATGCCAACATGTCAATAATAATATAACTTCTAAGAATCTCAACCTATTAAATATCCTATCAGTTACAAGCCGTGCGTCTTATTCTGATCTTAAAATTATGGACTCGGATGTTATTTTACTTGCAGCCTAACATCTCCGCAGTGTCACATTCCACAGTGCCTTATCCAGCAACTAAAATTAATTTGGAAAGGAATCCCCATCTTGGCTTGCATGTCAAGAAACATTAAAGTGGATTCCATTTATAACCACTGTACAGTCATCCCTTGGTGTCCATGGGAAATTAGTTCCAGGACTCCCATCAGATACCAACATCTGAGGACATTCCAGTTCCTGGTATAAGATGGCATGGTATTTGCATGTAACCTACTCACATCCTCCCATATACTTTATGGGGCCAGCACACTTCAGCTGCGTGACTCCACTGCCTGCCTCCATATACTTTAAATCATCTCTACATTACTTATGATACCTAACACAATGCCTACACATTACTTCATTTATCTGGATTCAACATAGTACTTGGCACAAGGCAAATTCAAGTTTTATTTTTTGGAATGTGGAGGGAATTTATATATATATATATATATTTTTTTTTTCCATCTGCAGTTGGTTGAATCCACAGATGTGGAACCCATGGATGCAGAGGACCAACTGCACTTGCCTCCTCCCCAGTTTTCATCCATTTCATCCCCTAAAGCTCCACTCCCTGCATCCCTCCCCCTCAGTCTGTGCTAAGAGGCTTTTCTTATGCCTTTCCCCACCATCCAGCTGTGTCAGGTCTGTCTAGGGTCCTGGGCAGGGCGGGGCTTCTCACACAAAGTGACTTTCCTCCCACAGTCCCCATAGAGAATTTATGATGGAGAAAATGCCCTAGCTCATCACATTTTTTTTTTTTTTTTTTTTTTTTTTTTTTTGATATGAGTCTCGCTCTGTCACCCAGCCTGGAGTTCAGTGGCATGATCTTGGCTCCCTGCAACCTCCACCTCCTGGGTTCAAGCAATTCTCCTCCCTCAGCCTCCCAAATAGCTAGCATTACAGGCACCCACCACCACACCTAGCTAATTTTTGTGTTTTTAGTAGAGACGGGGTTTCACCATGTTGGCCAGGCTGGTCTCGAACTCCTGACTGGTGATCCACCCGCCTCGGTCTCCCAAAGTACTGGGATTTCAGGCCTGAGTCACTGGCCAGCTCATCACATTTTTATCTGGCCTAATTCTCTCTCTGCCTCATTATTAATTTTGTCATAGAGTCCTTTGACATTTTATATAGGTCTCATAACTGTTCCTTCTCATGACTGAACAACAAAAACATACTACATTTTGTTCACTTACCTCATTTTGGCTCTTGATTCTATCTGATTTTTTTTTTTTTTTTTTTTTTGAGACGGAGTCTCGCTCTGTCGCCTAGGCTGGAGTGCAGTGGCGCAATCTCGGCTCACTGCAAGCTCCGCCTCCCGGGTTCACGCCATTCTCCTGCCTCAGCCTCTCGGAGTAGCTGGGACTACAGGCGCCCGCCACCACGCCCGGCTAATTTTTTGTACTTTTAGTAGAGACGGGGTTTCATCGTGGTCTCGATATCCTGACCTCATGATCCGCACGCCTCTATCTGATTTTTTACATTTGCATAAATCACTTTTAAAATTACTCCCCAAGGTATTCTGACTTAGTTAAAATGTTCTTGTTTTTTCTTTTTTAATGCATCTCTGACCTGGTCTCAGAAACAGTCCAGTGATGGACAGGCTACCAGGGATGTGTAAAGGTAGCATCCGTGACCTGTAAACATTAGTTTCTGTCATTTTAATTTATTTGTCATGGAGTTATCATTTTTAATGTATTTTTGTTTATTAATGAGGCAAATTTCTAAGTGTAGAGTTTTAAATACCATCTGTATTTCCCCTTGTGTGAATTTTCTGACTACTTGGATAATGGAGGAATGTGGATAGTGATCAAAAATTGATAAAGGCTGGCATGGTGGCTCATGCCTGTAATCCCATTACTTTTGGAGGCCAACATGGGAGGAATCACTTGAAGCCAGGACTTCAAGAGCAGCCTGGGCAACACAGTGAGACTCCCTCTCTACAAAAATTAAAAAATCAGCTGGGCATGGTGGCGCACACCTGCAGTTCCAGCTACTCTGGGTTGAGGCAGGAAGATTGCTTGAGCCCAGGAGTTTGAGGCTGAGGTGAGCCGTGATGGCGCCACTGCACTTCAGCATGAGTGAAAGAGCAATACCCTATCTCAAAAATAAAACAAAAAAGACCTGGTGCAGTGGCTCACACCTGTAATCCCAGCACTTTGGGAGGCTGAGGCAGACAGATTGCTTGATCCCAGGAGTTCAAGACCAGCCTGGGCAACATGGCAAAAACCCCGCCTGTAAAAAAAAAAAGAAAAGAAATTAGCCAGGTGTTGTGACACACACCTGTAATGCCAGCTACTAGGGAGGCTAAGGCGGGAAGATCACCTGAGCCCAGGAGGTTGAGGCCTCAGTGAGCCTTGATCACACCACTGCATTCCAGAGTAGGTGACAGTGAGACTCTATCTAAAAAATAAAAAAATTTTAAAAATTTGTTTAATTAAAAAAATCAAATCCACTTCCTCTCCAACTTTGTTCTTTGTTCTCATTTGCATCCCATTTTTTCTCTGGCCCTCCCTAGGCCAGATTCTACTCTGACATTGACCTTCAGCAGAAACCCCTCTTGCTGATGCTGTTTTTTCAGACGGAGGGATGAAGGCTTTGGAGGTCAAGCCGGGGGCTATTGATTTGCCTTTGGGCTTCAATTTATTTTTTTAATCTATCCAAGTAATACTCAGCTTTTTTCATAACAAGAATGTTATTTAATAATAATAGATCATACTTTACATAGCATTTACACTAAGCCAAGCTCAGCGTATAAGTCATTCAATCCTTATGACACCCCAAAGGAAAGTATATTATAATACCCATTTAACAAATGAGAAAACTGAGACCGAGAGAGGTTTATTAACTTGTGCAGGGTCTTTTTGGGATTTAAATCCAGTCGCTTTTTAGGGTCTATACACTTAATCCTTGCTCTATGGAGAGAATAGAAAATTTTTAAATCAGATTGCACTTAGTTTGTAGCAATATACCAGACTTTCTGGATGTTTTCTTGAAAAAAGATTATTCTTGTAATGGTGCACTGTTTTCCAGAAGATTCTCCAAATTCAGAACAGGACTTGGAAAAGCTGGGGGGAAAGTCGCCCCCTCCTCCTCCGCCACCTCCTCGTCGAAGCTACCTGCCAGGATCGGGACTCACCACCACGAGGTCAGGCGATGTGGTCTACACCGGCAGAAAGGAGAACATCACCGCTAAGGTCTGATAGGCTAAGCCCTGGTAAACTGGCCTCTGGGTTCAGATGATACCCTTAAACGAGGTTCTCTCTGTTAGAACATAAAAAGTAGTGAGGCAGAGAAGTAGTAACTCGACCATACAAGATCCCCAGGAAGCACCACAGATGGAACAGTGGCAGCCAGTATGATTGGACTAGACCCAGACCATGAGTTTTATCCTTATTTGACTTTTAGCTGCAACAATGTGAAATGCAAATCACAAGCTATTTCCCATGTGGGCATCATAAGATTGAAAATGAGGGTAGGAGGGGGAAACAAAAGAAAGATTATCTTCCAAAGGTAACTGAGGTGAGCTGACACCGTTGTGGGAGTCTATACAGAAAGATGTTCAATGAGCTTTAGATTCCACTTAACTAACCAAGTGTTAGCTTTCATGTTAAATGTAAAACACAATTTCCAAAGAGATGGAGTATGGGAGGGTCTTTCATGAGGACTGTATTAGTCTGTTCTCAGGGTGCTGATAGAGACGTGCCTGAGACTGGGTGATAAAGAAAAGAGATTTAATGGACTCACAGTTCCAAGTGGCTGGGGAGGCCTCACAATTATGGCAGAAGATGTAGGAAGAGCAAAGAGACTTCTCACATGGCGGCAGGAAAGAAAGAGATTGTGCAGGGGAACTCCCATTTATAAAACCGTCAGATCTCGTGAGACTTATTCACCACCTCAAGAACAGCACGGGAAAGACCTGCCCCCATGATTCAATTACCTCCCACCTGATCCCTCCAATGACACGAGGGAATTATGGGAGCTACAATTCAAGATGAGATTTGGGTGGGGTCACAGCCAAACCATATCAAAGACACTGAATGTTGAGGAGTTCCAATTATATTGTAATTATTTAATCCATTCACCAAAATGACAACTTACACAAACACCAACACAAACTAAATGCAAAGGAATAAAATAGCCTTTCGGCTATTTTCTCAGCTAAGATGTCGGAAGCAAGTGTTCTTGGCAGTGAGGGACCATGCGATCTGTCTCTTCTTTGCTAGCACCTAGGAGATATTAAACCACTATCTGTGGTTTCAATCTCCCACAGGCAAGCAGTGAAGATGCTGGACCGAGCCCACAGACCAGAGCCACAAAATGTCCAGCAGAGGAGCCTGCTTCAGCCTGGACCCCATCCCCACCCCCTGTCACCACCTCCTCCTCAAAGGATGAGGAGGAAGAAGAAGAAGAAGGAGACAAAATAATGGCAGAACTCCAGGTATGTGGATGAGGTGACTGACATTGGCTCCTTGCCTCCCGCCTGGGTCTCTCCAGCCATGGCACTCACAGATTTGTTAGCGAGAGGGCCAGGGAAGCGCATGGACCAGGACCACAGAAGCTGTGTCTTCTGGCCTTGGCCTTTGCTTTCCCAAGATGGTGCTGAACAAGGCTCTCAGGATGCCTATAAGATGTGCAAGGAATGACCATTTCACAAAACAACTCACGCTTTCCTAACTCTGCCTGTAGGACTGACTTTCCTTTCTTTCCATCTTAAGAGACTCTGCTTCATTTCAAAAGCAAGTAAGATTAGGATTAGAAATACCAGCCATTGTCCTGTCTTGATAAGGACAGACTGAAGCACATGTTAGGTGGGTTCCCGTTCCTTGGCTTTACCACTTAGAGCCACCGACCTTCGATCGTGGACTCAAGGCCAATGACTGGCCTCCTATGGTCCATACCAGGTGCCTGTTCAATATCAACGTCATCTTTTCAGATATTCTGAAAAGCTGAATTATTTTGTTTTCCATTTTCCTTGGTCTGTTTGAGAAATGATACTGTATTAGTTTTAGATATTTATTTTTTAACTATGACATAGTCCACTCATAGGATGAAGGATGGCGTGTGCCAAGGCTGTGCCCAAAACTGATCCCACATTCCCATCACGGATGTGATTCTACCCCAGGTCTATGTCCTGAGAACTTGTCTCATCAGAGACATGTACACAATTCCTAGAACAAACTTTGTACAGAGTATTTCATTTGCCTCATGCTTGTTGTAGGATTTTTCTGTCAATCAGATAGTTGGAACACCAGCACCTTGGGGCTCAAAAACATGTTAGCTTTTTACCGACGTACCAATGGCTTTGTGCCAACCCGTAAATTTTCCTTTTTTCTTTGGAGTAGGGAGAACTTTCAATCCACATTATTTTCACTGCACTTGTTCTACTCTGGTTTCCATGGTAATAACTGCCAAAATTGAGCTGCCTGGATTTTGCAGGGAAAACAGAACTGCTGATTGATTTGTCACATACGTGAGCCCTTTCACGCTTCACTAAAACTCACAGACTAGCCTGGGACATCCCCGCAACCAATCAGGCTATTTGCAGGTTTTTAGAAGGCTTGGATAATTGTTTTCATAGGAACTACAGATTTATAAAGCTGGTATCTTTCAGGCTTGTGGATATTTTTTTACAACTCTCTAAGAGAAATACTAAATTTGTTGCAGCCACTTACAGCCCACTGCCGAGAGACACTTTTCTCCATTGAAGTCTAAATATTTGATGCCCTCTTCGACCACTGTACAGCCATTGGCATATCTGGCTTCATGTCATATTCTTGGTGGTTACATAATAAGAGTGGTGGCCAGGCGTGGTGGTTCATGTCTGTAATCCCAGCACTTTGGGAGGCCAAGGCGGGCAGATCACCTGAGGTCAGGAGTTCGAGACCAACCTGGCCAACATAACGAAAACCCCATCTCTACTAAAAACTACAAAAATTAGCTGGGCATGGTGGTGGGCGCCTGCAATCCCAGCTACTCAGGAGGCTGAGACAGGAGAATCACTTGAACCCGGGAGGTGGAGGTTGCAGTGAGCCAGGATCACACCACTGCACTTCAGCCTGGGTGACAAGAGTGAAACTCTGTCTCAAAAAAAAAAAAAAAAAAAAAAAAAATCGGTGAATGAAGTGCTCTAATCTTTACTTAACCAAACCCTGTTAGCCCTCTGGCTGGGTTAGAAACCCAGCCTGCTAAATCCGCAACTTGGTCAATGGCCAATGGCCATGATTCTCTTGCTTCTGCACCTTCTCAAGGCAAGACAAGGAGCAGCTGTGGCCCCTTCTGAGGACAGTTGTGGAACCACTTTCTGTGCTCCACATCTCCAGGCATCAGAAGAAAACACAGGCTCCGAAATCGAGGGTCTAATTGCTCAAAGGAGATGGCAATTGGCATTTGTAAGCAGCGCTCTAAGTAAGCGGATAAACCAAACACATCCAGGGCAAGCTAGGACTGGTGGGACTAAGGAACAGCAAAGAGGCCAGGTACGCAGAGACAGGGGAGCAAACAGTCATGGAAGAAAAGGCCAGAGAAAGTCCCTCATCAGCCACCTTCAAATTTTAGGACCAGTGTTGGAATGTTTACTGAAGGAAGACATGCATTATGCATTATTCTTTCTGCCGGCAGAGATCTCTCCAAATGACAACATTTGACATAAAGAAAACACTAGGCAATTATTTAGGCTGATTCATTTAAATAAGTGGTCTTTTGCCAGGCACAGTGGCTCACACCTGCAATCTCAGCATTTTGGGAGGCTGAGGTGGGCAGATCGCTTTAGGTCAGCAGTTTGAGACCATCTTGGCCAACATGGTGAAACCCCGTCTCTACGAAAACTACAAAAAAATCAGCCAGTCGTGGTGGCAGGTGCCTGTCATCCCACCTACCTGGGAGGCTGAGGCAGGAGAATTGCTTGAACCCGGGAAGCAGAGGTTGCAGTGAGCTGAGATCTCACCACTGCACTCCAGCTTGGGCGACAGGGCGAGACTCTGCCTCAAATAAATAAACAAACAAACAAATAAAAATAGCTTTTAATCCTAGCTGCACATTAGAATTACTTTGGGAGTTAAAAAATAATTCCTACAGCTCAGAGATTCTGATTTGTGTATTCTCTGAGTGGGGTCTCAAGAGTGTTTGAGAATAACAGTATTTTTTTTTTAACCTGGGTGGTATATAGCCTGGTTGAGAACCACTGATGTCCATAAACTTGGGTTCCTGAGTTACCAGTCTCTCCTTCTTTCATGATCATATTATCTAGACATTGCCCACATGCCCGCTTCCTTTTTAGCCCTGTAGACACCGTCTATTTCTATACTTTCTCTCTTTGTCTGAGAACTGGCCTTCCTGACTTAAGTTCACAAGAGCCAACTGTTGGCTCTTACAGTTTTCAGAGACCAAATCTCCAGGGTTCAGGCAGCTCCTAGGCCACTCGGAATGACATCGTGCTTAAAAGCATCACTTTATTCTAAATGAGCCTCAAATCCTTCACCCACTTGTTGATCGGGTTGTTTGTTTTTTTCTTGTAAATTTGTTTGAGTTCATTGTAGATTCTGGATATTAGCCCTTTGTCAGATGAGTAGATTGCAAAAATTTTCTCCCATTCTGTAGGTTGCCTGTTCACTCCGATGGTAGTTTCTTTTGCTGTGCAGAAGCTCTTTAGTTTAATTAGATCCCATTTGTCAGTTTTGGCTTTTGTTGCCATTGCTTTTGGTGTTTTAGACATAAAGTCCTTGCCCATGCCTGTATCCTGAATGGTATTGCCTAAGTTTTCTTCTAGGGTTTTTATGGTTTTAGGTCTAACATGTAAGTCTTTAATCCATCTTGAATTAATTTTTGTATAAGGTGTAAGGAAGGGATCCAGTTTCAGCTTTCTACATATGGCTAGCCAGTTTTCCCAGCACCATTTATTAAACAGGGAATCCTTTCCCCATTTCTTGTTTTTGTCAGGTTTGTCAAAGATCAGATAGTTGTAGATGTGTGGTATTATTTCTGAGGGCTCTGTTCTGTTCTACTGGCCTATATCTCTGTTTTGGTACCAGCACCATGCTGTTTTAGTTACTGTAACCAAACACCGCATGTTCTCACTCACAGGTGGGAATTGAACAATGAGAACACTTGGACACAGGAAGGGGGACATCACACACCGGGGCCTGTTGTGGGGTTGGGGGTGGGGGGAGGGATAGCATTAGGAGATATACCTAATGTAAATGACGAGTTAATGGGTGCAGCACACCAACATGGCACATGGATACATATGTAACAAACCTGCACATTGTGCACATGTACCCTAGAACTTAAAGTATAATAAAAAAAAATGTATATATAAATAAACAAATAAATGAGCCTCAGAACACCTTGGAGCGCAGTAATACCTGTTACTATTTCAGAGAAGGATTGCTAAGAGTACTTTTATTGTAAGACTTAAAGGTTTAAAACGTCTTGTGAGCTTTTGCTGTATAATTACAATAAAGCTCATAAAAAAACAAGGAGGAAGAAAAAAGAAAGATAGCTTTTTGTTTTAATTTATTTACATATTGAACATTTTTTAAAGGTCAAAGCAAGAAGCCCTCTTAAGTACCAATTTATGTTCAACCCAGATAGGCAGAAAAGGTAGTAATTCTATTTTATCTTGGCATTCCCCAAGAAAGGAAGGCAGCCTTTGCCTCGGGCTCAGCCTCCAAGCCAGCTTTGTCAACATGAGCGCACGTGAGGAGCAGGATTTCAGGGTGCTGCCTCCCTGGCCTAAACGTGCGTGCAGCACCCGGGCTGGGGTCCCCAAGCGTCTGGTTGTTCCTGCCTGTTTCCTTCCATTCTCCTCAGTACCCTTGGATCCCTGTTAACCTCAGTATTTTAATTCCTTAGGCATTCCAGAAGTGTTCCTTTATGGATGTAAATTCAAACAGTCACGCTGAGCCATCCCGGGCTGACAGTCACGTTAAAGACAGTAGGTCGGGCGCCACAGTGCCACCCAAGGAGAAGAAGGTAACGTGGCAACTGCACATTTGCCACACGGTTGGGAGTCCTTCCTTCCTTGCTCTGACACTAACACGGCTCCTGTACTCGACCTTTGTCCCCTCTGTCTTTTTTCTCTCTTTTTTTTTAACTAATGGAGACACAGTCATAGGTTAAAATCAGAGATATCTTGCTCAGGTTTTCAGAGCAAACACTGTGTTCCAGCCCACAGCATACAATAGTATATGCAGAATTTAGACACTATCTTCCCAAACTAAAGAGTGTACACCTTTCAGTACTTTCTAGAACAACTCTAGAAAGAATATATAGAAACAGCAACCAAGTATTTAGCAGTTTTTCTAATTTGTAACATCCTTTGAGCAAAAAAGAAAAACAACTATCTATGTTAAAAAAAAAAAAAATAGGTAAAAATCAGCTGGGTGCAGTGGCTCACACCTGTAATCCCACCACTTTGGGAGGCCAAGGTGGGTGGATCACCTGAGGTCAGGAGTTCAAGACCAGCCTGGCCAACATGGTGAAACCCCATCTCTACTTAAAATACAAAAAAATTAGCTGGGTGTGGAGGTGGACACCGCTATTCTCAGCTACTCGGAGGGCTGAGGCAGGAAAATCACTTGAACCCAGGAGGCGGAGGTTGCAGTGAGCTGAGATCATGCCACTGCACTCCAGCCTGGGCAACAAGAGCAAAACTCTGTCTCAAAAAAAAAAGGTAAAAACCTTTGATTTGGGGAAGAAAATGCACGGTAGAAAGTATCTACCACCACACACTGGTGTAACCTCATGGAAACGTACAAATGTGTATTTGCACAAACGTCCAAGATGCCAAACAGAATTTATGCTAAGTATTATCCATTTATAAAGTGTACTTTCCAAGATATTAAATTCAGTATAGTTTTAGTGTTAAAATATATGTGTGACGTCAAAAAAAGAATTCAGGCTCTGAAACAAAGTCTGCTGTCATTGTATAAGTAAGCACTCTAGGGAAGCGACCATAGCCTGAATGTTTGAAATGCAACTTTAGGTTGTGCCTAGAGCATCTCGGATTTTCAGATATAGAGACATCTTACTTGAATCCAGCTTCCATCTAAACTTCAGGATAAAAAGCTTGCAATGACCAATTCAAGGCCTAACATTTTTCTCCAGGAACTTATCTTTCAGAATTCAAAGATTCTAGCTTTCCTTAAACAAAGTCAAACTAATCAGATGCAAGATAGCCCAATAGCTACTACAGATAGGTACCTCGGTCCATGTATGACAGTTCAAGGAGGTAGATGTAGTATCACAAAACTGAAAGGCTATTCTAACACAACCGTTCAAGAGACACAGTTTTGGGCTCCCAGCTCCCAGCTGAGAGGCCTTGCCAAGGAGGCCAGCTCGCTTCCCCCCTGGCTCATAACCACCATGGCACCCTTGTGTAAACTCTCTGCCACATAAACTGATATGTGACACTGTTAATGGGGGAAGGGAATCTCGCTGTATCCAAGGGGAGTTATTGTTGATAAATGTTTCTCATGAAGAAAACCTGGGCTGGCATGGTGGCTCACACCTGTAATCCCAGCACTTTCGGAAGCCAAGACGGGAGAATCACTTGAGGCCAGGAGTTCAAGACCAGCCTGGGCAACATAGTGAGATGAAAGAGAGAGAGAGAGATATGGAGGGAGGGAAGGAAGGAGGGAGGGAGGGAGGGAGGAAAGAAGGAAGGAAGGAAGGAAGGAAGGAAGGAAGGAAGGAAGGAAGGAGGGAGGGAGGGAAGGAAGGAAGGAAGGAAAAGAGAGAGAGAGGAAGGGAAGGAAAAGAAAGAAAACCTACTAATTTGAACTGAACGGAAGGAAGGAAGGAAGGAAGGAAAGAAGGGGAAAAGGAAAAGAAAGAAAACCTACTAATTTGAACTGAACCCATGAAACCATATGGGAAATTATTGGTTTTTATTGTTATTTTTATTTTTATTTTATTTTATTTTTTTTGAGACCAAGTCTCGATCTGTCACCCAGGCTGGAGTGCTGTGACATGGTCTTGGCTCACTGCAACCTCTGCCTCCCAGGTTCAAGCAGTTCTCTGTTTCAGCCTCCCTAGTAGCTGGGATTACAGGCACCTGCCACCATGCCTAGCTAATTTTTGTATTTTTAGTAGAGATGGGGTTTCACCATCTTGGCCAGATTGGTCTTGAACTCCTGACCTCGTGATCCACCCGCCTCGGCCTCTCACAATGCTGGGATTACAGGCATGAGCCACCGTGCCCAGCCAGAAATATATTGGTTTTTCAGTATGTGGAATTTCCTTATGAGGGCTTATTAAAACTAACTCATGCAAGGCCTGGTATAGCATGTTATACTTGGGCTAATGTGACCATTTCTGTCTAGAACACTGACTGGGAACTTGGACTTTCTCAAAGATCCCTCTGGAGACCATTATTGTCTCATTGTAGAATTTTTCTTTTCTTTTTTTTTTTTTAATTGAAATGGAGTCTCGCTCTATCACCCAAGCTGGAGTGCAGTGATGCCATCTCAGCTCACTGCAACCTCCCCCTCCCCGGTTCAAGCGATTCTCGTGCCTCAGCCTCCCGAGTAGCTAGGACTACAGGCATGTGCCACCACACCTGGCTAATTTTTTTGTATTTTTAGTAGAGACGGGGTTTCACCTTGTTGGCCAGGCTGGTCTTCAACTCCTGACCTCAGGTGATCCACCCGCCTCAGCCTCCCAAACTGCTGGGATTACAAGCGTGAGCCACCGTGCATTTCTAATTGGCTAGAAAGTGGCATGAGATTTCTTGCCCCATAATTACAAATCCATATCCCATTGGTCTCATTTATCTCAATTCAGGATCCATTGGCTAATAAGCAGGTCTTTATTGAGTGCCCAACACTAAGGTTAGTCACAGGTGCTTATTCTGGATAATTAATCTCAGTGGATTAATCTACTTCAGAATGACCATGTATATCAGACTTCTCTTATTCCCAATTTTGGGTCCCTATTAACCTCTTCCAAGGCTAAGTATTTACCCTTCCATAAATCGGATGTTTTCTTAAGCATTTTTTCTCCTGTCGTCACTGAAACTCCAGCCTACTTCTTCACTTGTATGCAATTTTCTTGTAACCCTGTCTCTCATTTTGGTTTATTGTCCATATGCCTATTGAGTGCTTTTCCAATTGTCTTCATAATCCAAATCTCAGGGCCTATAAATACATATTAAAGAGGCATAATTACCTTTCACACAGAGTCTTGACCATCTAAGACTAAGAAATCATTGTGAGTTTACATGACAATTATGACCAAGCTCATGCACTTGCTTTGATACATTCATTCATTTTTTTCTAGCCCAGTGATAAAAAGTAGAGGTCGTATGAAAACCAAACTTCACATTTTTATCCTAGTGACTCTCCATTAGAGCATTTATGCTACTACTCAGTTTTAAAATATATATATTACAGGGGGGATTTTTGAAATTTATTTATTTATTTTTGAGACCGAGTCTTGCTCTCTCGCCCAGGCTGGAGCGCAATGGTGCAATCTCAACTCACTGCAACCTCCGCCTCCTGAGTTCAAGCAATTCTCCTGCCTCAGCCTCCTGAGTAGCTGGGATTATAGGTGTGCACCACCATGCCTGGCTAATTTTTGTATTTTTAGTAGAGACAGGGTTTCACCATGTTGGTCAGGCTGGTCTCGAACTCCTGACCTCATGATCCACCCACCTCCGCCTCTCAAAGTGCTGGGATTACAGGCGTGAGCCACCATGCCTGGCCTGAAATGTTTAATGATGGGAATGGCACAGGCCATGACTAACCAACAGACACCAGCCCTAACCTCCAGTAAATAGACCCCCAGAACATCTGCCATGTATGTGTCTTTAGATCACATGCCAATTCCATCCACGATTTAGGGGGCAAGTTCTCATTCAGGTCCTAGCATGATATGCTGACTCCATATTTGGAGTTGTAACCTTAGGGTGAAACTTTTTTTTAATTCATTTACATATATATATATATATATATATATTTTGAGACAGAAACTTGCTCTGTCGCCCTGGAGGCTGGAGGGCAGTGGCACAATCTCAGCTCATTGCAACTTCTGCGTCCCAGGTTCAAGCGATTCTCCTGCCTCAGCCTCCCATGTAGCTGATACTACAGGCACCTGCCACCATGCCCAGCTAATTTTTATATTTTCAGTAGAGATGGAGTTTTACCGTGATGACCAGATTGGTCTCAAATTTCTGACCTCAAGTGATCCACCCACCTTGGCCTCCCAAAGTTCTGAGATTATAGGCATGAGTCACTGCACATGGCCTATTTTTATTTTTTATTTTTGTGTATATGTGATGGAGTCTTTGCCATGTTGCCCAGGCTGTTCTCGAACTCTTGGACTCAAGCAATCCTCCCGCCTCAGCCTCCCAAGTAGCTGGGATTACAGGAAGCTCAATTATTTTTCTTCTTTAAAACCTTTTACTTGATGTATTCATTGTTTCATATTTTAAATTTAAAATCCCACAAAAGAAGCCATGTGGCTCTGCTGCAGCAGCTGAATCATGGCACTTGTTTGGGGGCTTCCTGGGCAGCAAGCAGAAGTAAAACAGGAGGTATTTGGTGGCTCGTGTACCTTGTACTTTGCGCAGTATTTGCGTGTGATTAATTCTGACTGCGTTGTTTGTGTGTCATTCCTCAAGCGTGTATGAACAGTCTTTCCATTCTTAACTAAGGTCATAGGGGTTGCTCTGGGTTGACTTTGGCTGGGCCCGGGTGTTTGTGCTTTGCGTTGTCATTGCTTTAACCAAGCAGCCTTCATGGGAACTATGCTCCATCCTGCTATAATCAACCACCTCAGCAAGAAGAAAGGGCAGCAGTGCCTTGGAACCGACAAGGCATCACTAGTGACAGTGTTATGTCAGGGCCTGGGGCTACTGATACACCTTGGGAAAGGCCAGGCCTCCAGGTGAAGCACCTTGAATACCTGGGTCCTCACCACTGGATCTTTCATTCCTGAATCTTGGTGAGACCCTAAGACATGTATCTTCACTCTACACCAAAAAATATAGAGAATGAAAGCTGAGTTGTGATGTCACCATCACCAATGTAACCTCAAATATGTGCTTTGTGAATGTTTAGGTTCTATTGTAACAGCATGATGGATATGAATCGAGGTTCTATTGTAACAGCATGATGGATACTCTGAATTTGGATTTGATCATCTCGGCTATGAGGAGTGTGAAGGTTATTTTGACACTTTGACACCTGCAGTACAAACTGCATTTCAGTCTGTCATTTGATCAGGGGAAAATAATGTTTTTTCATCCCCAAATGCCAAACCCAACCAAGGCAGATGTCTTTATAGGACAATCTCCATAACAGAAGCAGAGAGAGGACTGAAATAATGAGCTGTCAGGGAAACTAAAATTCCCCTGGGCTGGTTCCTAAGTTTATAGGCAAGAAAACTGAGGCCAAAGAAGTAAAGTGACTTATCTAATGTAACACAGTTTAGTGGCAGATCTGGATTAGGATCAAAACTTTCTGCCAGCCCATAGATTGTGCTTTTCACAATTCTTCAGGTTTTAGATTCTGCTAAGTTCACAATCTCATGTTGAAAAGAGGACATGTTAGTAATGACTCCGTCCCTTTATTCTCTTCACTGCTCCCCCACAAAATTTTAAATTCTTCAAATCTTTTGCTAATTGAGATTTTCATCTTGTGCAAACACAGGGCATTTTTGGCAGTTGGAGAACAAAGCAATCCAAGGTAAACAGCTCTAGGCTTTGGATTGGTGTGTAACAAATACGTGTGGCCCGCATGTCTTAGAAATGTAATTAAAGGAACGATTTAGTTATAGTCCATTTTTGAGGGGGGATGTGGTTTTGTGGAGTAACATGTCCTACACTATTCTACCAGAATTTGGAATTTTTCCATGAAGATGTACGGAAATCTGATGTTGAATATGAAAATGGCCTCCAAATGGAATTCCGAAAGGTGAGTTCATCAGATCTGGGTTCCAACCAATACCATGCACATTAATTACCTGCCTCTGCAGATCCATTGCTGATTAATGTGTGTGGTTTCCCTCCTCCGTTCTCCCTCTCAGGTTACCACAGGGGCTCTAAGACCTAGTGACCCTCCTAAGTGGGAAAGAGGAATGGAGAATAGTATTTCTGATGCATCATCAAGAACATCAGAATATAAAACTGAGATCATAATGAAGGAAAATTCCATATCCAATATGAGTTTACTCAGAGACAGTAGAAACTATTCCCAGAAAACTGTGCCTAAGGCCAATTTCAGTTTCTCTGGCATTAGTTCATTAGAAGATGAAATAAACAAAGGGTCTAAAATCTCGGGCCTGCAATACTCTGTCCCTGACACCGAGAACCAGAAGCTGAGTTACGGAAAGACAAAGGAGATGGAAAAGCAAAATACGGATAAGTGTCACATTTCCTCTCACACTAGATTAACAGAATCGAGTGTGCATGATCTTAAAACAGAAGATCAAGAGGTTATCATGACAGATTTTGGCCAAGTTGTTCTAAGACCCAAGGGGGCAAGGCATGCTAACGTGAACCCTAATGAGGATGGAGAATCAAGTTCAAGTTCTCCCACTGAAGAAAATGCAGCCACTGACAATATTGCCTTCATGATTACCAAAACCACTGTCCAGGTTCTTTCCAGTGGGGAGGTGCATGATATTGTTAGCCAAAAGGGAGAAGACATACAGACAGTTAATATCGATGCCAGGAAAGAGTTGACCCCCCGGCAAGAAGGGACTGACAATGAGGAGCCAGTCGTGTGCCTGGACAAGAAACCAGTGATCATCATTTTCGACGAGCCCATGGACATCCGGTCTGCATATAAGAGACTTTCAACTATCTTTGAGGAATGTGATGAGGAGTTAGAGAGAATGATGATGGAGGAAAAGATAGAGGAGGAGGAAGAGGAGGAAAATGGAGATTCTGTAGTCCAGGATCATGACACCTCCCAGATGTCTCATGAGAAGGTGGCCCCAGGCAATCTTAGAACTGGACAACAGGTGGAAACAAAGTCACAGCCACACTCCCTGGCCACAGAGACCAGAATCCCAGGAGGACAGGAAATGAACAGAATGGAGCTGAACAAGTTCAGCCACGTGGATTCTCCAAATTCGGAATGCAAGGGTGACTACGCGACCGATGACCAGTTTGAAAGCCCCAAGAAAAAGTTTAAATTCAAATTCCCTAAGAAGCAACTCGCCGCTCTCACTCAAGCCATTCGCACTGGAACTAAAACAGGGAAGAAGACTTTGCAAGTGGTAGTCTATGAAGAAGAGGAAGAGGATGGCACCCTGAAACAGCACAAAGAAGCCAAGCGCTTCGAAATCGCTAGGTCTCAACCTGAAGACACCCCTGAAAACATGGTGAGGAGGCAAGAGCAGCCCAGCATCGAGAGTACATCTCCGATTTCAAGAACTGATGAAATCAGAAAAAACACCTACAGAACATTGGATAGCCTGGAGCAGACCATTAAACAGCTCGAAAATACAATCAGTGAGATGAGTCCCAAAGCCCTAGTTGATACCTCATGTTCTTCCAACAGAGATTCTGTTGCAAGTTCATCCCACATAGCCCAAGAGGCCTCTCCCCGACCCTTGCTAGTTCCGGATGAAGGCCCCACTGCCCTAGAGCCCCCTACGTCGATACCTTCAGCTTCACGTAAGGTATCTTGGTCTGCTGGAAAATGAAAAGACCCAGCTGCTTTCCTAAATCTGCCATAATCACCATTAGCGAAAGGTGTCTTGTAACTTAATTGCTTTCTTTCAGGTGGCTTTTTTTTTTGTCTGTTCGCCATGAAACCCTTCTTTCATACTTTCTCCCTCACCTTCAAAACAACAACAACTAGGTATCTAACAGCTAATCAATTCTGTTTTTGCCTCTGTTGCTGATTGGTGTTGGGTAAACACAAGGCTGCTGGGTCAGCCATGTGCTGTTGAAATGGTTGCTCTGATACTCACATTAAAATCCGTTTGATCAGTAGTGAGCAGTTGATTCTGTTTGATTCTTCTGATTAACCCCAGTTGGTGTCTCCTAGATCTGTCCTGCATGTAGGGCTGTGGCTTCTCACCTTGAGCTTCTCTGCACATAGTGGGGCAGCCTCACGGATGACCTACTCACGCGCTTCTCCTTCTCTTCCCCCTCTCACTGATCCTTCCCACAGGGCTCCAGCGGGGCCCCACAGACGAGCAGGATGCCTGTCCCCATGAGTGCCAAGAACAGACCCGGAACCCTGGACAAACCCGGCAAGCAGTCCAAACTGCAGGATCCCCGCCAATACCGTCAGGTAGTTTTACCTTAAACCCAATTTTGGATGGACGCTATTTCAGTTAAGCAAGTCACTGACTTAGTTTATACCAAACATTGTGCTTTCTTTGTAAGATAACGGTTTACATAGGCATCCTGGATCTGGGGGCATGAAGAAAGTCTAAAAAAACCTTTGTTAAACTTTTTTACCACGCTTTTGCATGCTTGCAATAAAACATCTTTTACTTTGTGACTCCAAACTCCAAATTTTAACTGTTAACACACGGTGCCAGACCAGGTGGCTTTTCTTTGGTGAATGTAGTGTTTCATCTGAACACCTCGGGAAGCAGAGACAAACAAACCTGTGGTTGAACTGCCCTTAACGTCACCACTACTAACGTCTATGTTGACTGTACTGTGTTAGAAGCACATTAACGCTCCATCACAATGCCCGACCCCCACCCCAGTAATTATCCAGACGCATGGCCCACCTGGCACACAGGAAATGGTAGAGCTGGAATGATGGGACTCCTCTCACAAATGTATTCTTCCTTTCCTCCTTTCTTGTCCATCCTTTGCTATGTACATGGGGGGTTTCTACCAGGTCCAGTAGAGCACAACAAGACTTAGCTCAGGCCTTGAACTGTGTTTGGTTGGTTTTCTTTGATTGAATTATTCCCAGAAGGGCTGTGTTGCCAGGCCCTGTGGGTTGATCATGTGACCACCTTTCTGACAAAATGTCTCCCGCCATCTTTATTTGCAGGCTAATGGAAGTGCTAAGAAATCTGGTGGGGACTTTAAGCCTACTTCCCCCTCCTTACCTGCTTCTAAGATTCCAGCCCTTTCTCCCAGCTCTGGGAAAAGCAGTTCTCTGCCCTCTTCTAGTGGTGACAGCTCTAACCTCCCTAATCCACCTGCTACTAAACCATCGATTGCTTCTAACCCTCTCAGCCCCCAAACAGGACCACCTGCTCACTCTGCCTCCCTCATCCCTTCTGTCTCTAATGGCTCTTTGAAGTTTCAGAGCCTCACTCATACAGGTAAAGGTCACCATCTTTCATTCTCACTGCAGAGTCAAAATGGCCGAGCACCCCCTCCTTTGTCATTTTCCTCCTCCCCTCCTTCTCCCGCCTCCTCTGTCTCACTGAATCAAGGTGCCAAGGGCACCAGGACCATCCATACTCCCAGCCTCACCAGCTACAAGGCACAGAATGGAAGTTCAAGCAAAGCCACCCCATCCACAGCAAAAGAAACCTCTTAAAGGTCAAATCCTATTAGGCACAAGTCGGAGTTACATTTAAAAAAAAATTAACAGTCTACAACAACTGTTTTCACAAGAGAATGTAACATATTGCTGTATCGTTTGAGGCTTAATGCTAAGTATGTGCTAAATACGGGATTAATAGATTTCAGTAAAGCTCGTTCATTTTGTTTGGTTTTCTTTTTACCTAGTTGCTATAGTGTCTACTGTCTATACTCAATCCCTATAAAATGCAGTAAGCATGTGTTACAAAAAGAGGTTCTGGTGGGAGAGAAAGGTGCGTGTGAGACAGGAGAATTGTCTTAAGCATATAAAACATGTATGATTCCAGAATTTTAGTATGTTTTGTATAAAACTATTTTTCATTACGGAGACTAGAAGTGAACAGAGAATTACACAAGTGTGACTATACAAATTGTAAAACAGATACTATAATATTTCCTTTTATTTTAGTGTTATTTAGCTTTATTACAGATTTCTATTTTTGTCAAAACTTCATGGTTCCTTTCAAGATCTTTTTTGCCAAAACATTTTGATACTATAGCGTTGTACATTTGAAAGTAGTGTGCTAGACTATAAAACCAATGACCTTCTACATGAGCCCTACAGACAGGCATGTGTAGAAGGCAATTTATCAAACCTATTGCACTGCCATGAAAAGTATGTATAATAATTTGCTAGCCCAAGCAAGCTAGTTTTCTTTGCTTGCTTCTTTTCTTTCTTTTTTCCTTCCTTTTTTTTTTTTTTTTTTTTCTTTTTTAACATGTTGAGATTCTCTAGTTGTTTTCTTTGGCGTATCTAACCCCTTCTTTTGTTTTCTGAGACCTGGTAACCCACGCTCTTGCATTGTGGATTTTAAGATGTACACTCTGTACGGTTCTGTAAACCGAAAAACTTTTGTAAATATATAAATATACATAGACATTAAAATACTGTATGTGACAGCACATAGAGTAGTTTTCCCACACCAAAGTTAATTTTTATGCATGCTTTAAAAGTATATATCGGGACCGGCAGAAATGGAAGTATCCATACATTTTTAAAAAGCAACAAGTTTGCACAGCTAGAGTGTTTTTGTAAATAAATGTATTTGTATAACACAGTCATGTAATATACAGAACTATAAGCAGAGACTTTGCAAAACTAAATAAAGGGCTGCATGCTTATTATTTTTTGTACCTTGTCACTATAACTACTTCCTAGTCAAAGAACGAAATGTAACTGTTACCGAGTTAAATGGTTTTTCCACTTTGAGGGATGTAACCACATCCATTCAGAGGACACTACTTTTCTGAAAGCTCTGGGGTGACTAATGATGAGTTCCTAATAAATTAATTGCAAGTGTGGTGCCTTGGATGTGACCTGTTGGCTGGCTCTCTTCCCTGTGGCTTATCAAGGTGTGGATGACAGAAAGCAAACCTGGATACAAAGTTTCCACCCCCAGTTCCTGGAGAGGCTCTTATTATTTTCTCTCTTTTTAAAAAACTTCCAGTAGACGTAAAGTGGAAATAAAATGTCTTTATCACTCGGCTTTTTTTCTTGAGTCCTCAACTTAAAAAATTATTGTTGGCCTAGAGGGAAATATGCTAACATTACACCATGTGTTTTCATTTTTTAAAATGGGAAGAAGCCAGGCATGGTGGCTTATGCTTTGTAATCTCAGCCTTTTGGGAGGCTGAGGCAGGAGGATTGCTTGAGGCCAGGAGTTCCAGACCAGCCTGCACAATATAGTGAGACCCCATCTCTACCAAAAAAAAAAAAAAATTTAAGTTAGGTGGCCATGGTGGTGTGTGCCTGTAGTCCCAGCTACTCAGGAGGCTGAGGTAGGAGGATGGCTTGAGCCTGGGAGGTGGAGGCTGCAGTGAGCTATGATCACACCACTGCACTCCAGCCCGGATGACAGAGCAAGACCCTGTCTCAAAAAAAAAGAAAAAAAAGGTGTGGGGGAAGAACGTTAGTGAAAACAATACCAGGATTATGAATTAACCACAGGAACAATCTCAGGAAACTACTTAGATTTTTTACCTCAAAATGTTTCATTTGGTGATTTCATGTAAAAAGCAAATATTCTTGCAACTCAGTTGTTCAGTGTTCCTGAGTTTCAGGCTTACTTATTTTGGGATGCCTCCGCCAGAAATATTCATATCTCTGCTCATTATGTTAATGGCAGTCCCGTGTTTCAGGTGGCACTTAGGAAAGTATTTAGGGTCCAACATTTCACTCATGTCCCATAATCACCTTAAAGACATTATATTCGTTTATATATAAATATATCTCGTAGCTAATTCATGCCAATTTATTTGCTTCTGTTTATGGACAAGCTGAAAATTCTTTATAAGCAGCAAAACAGCAGGCGGTGGGCTCACTTTTTCAGCTTAGCTTCAGACTTCCCAGAGAGCTCTGGCAAGGTCACAGAGGTGATGATAATTTCAGCCAATGTCATGAAGGATGGGACATGTTCACCAGGTAAGGGAAAACTCCACACAGTCCCATCCACTGCCCTGAGATCTCACCCAGTGCTGCCTGCCTCTTCAGGAAACTGGAGGAGAAACTACTGTGATTGCAAAAACCAGAGTCAGATGTTGCAAAGACTTCCTATCACAGCACAGAGCCAGGACGTGCCTGTCTAAATTAGTGCAATATAGCTCCTGCCTCGGTACCCATTTTTGGGCCTGACCTAAGTTTTTTCTGAGACGGAGTCTCGCTCTGTCACCCAGGCTGGAGTTCAGTGGCACGATCTCAGCTCACTGCAACCTCTGCCTCCTGGATTCAAGCAATTCTCCTGCCTTAGCCTCCTGAGTAGCTGGGATTACAGGCGCCTGCCACCACACCCAGCTAATTTTTTGTATTTTTAGTAGCGGCGGGATTTCACCGTGTTAGCCAGGATGGTCTCGATCTCCTGACCTCGTGATCCGCCTGCCTCGGCCTCCCAAAGTGCTGGGATGACAGGTGTGAGCCACCGCGCCCGGCCAACCTAGTTGTTTGAAACCTTGTTGTACCCCGCCCTCTCTGGCCTCATTAAAACTTCCCCTCCCGGTGTGGTTGTTTGAAAAACACAGCCCAGGCTGCTTCCTCATCCCACCAACCGAAAACCCAACATGCCCCACACCTGCGGGCCCGTGGCAAATCCTGATGATTAACACCAGAGTCGTGTCAATAAGCCTCCCCTGCACACGTGTTTTCTTGAAACTAAACAATCCACGACCCTCATGGGAAAGCCTAAGGGGTAACGCCCCTGGACCCTGATAGAAGCATAGCCCCTCAGGCTTGCTCACTCTCACTTGCTCCCCACCTCTTGGTTGAGCTCTGCTGCTGCTGCCTCCAGACCTCTCATGAAGGCCCCCCCGCCACCCTCTCTGGAATCTGTAAGTAAGATATTTCCTCTGTTTGATGCATTTTGGTTTCACCTCCTCATTGTGCCTTAGCTGACCAACACACCCAAACCTAACTACACCCCACCCCATCAGGGCTTCCCTAAAGAGGGGCTGTCTCGGCTTATGGCCACTCTCGACAGGGAAACCTCAAGAACAAGTTAGAAACTGTAACAATAAAAACTCACCATAGCACCTCGTTTCTTTGAACATCTACAGTGAATGATGTTGGGTAGGATGAGCTGAGCTCTTGGGTTTTCAGATTTTGCTAAACTACATTTAACAGACAGTTAAGACAGTCTCTCTCTGTTTTTTTTTTCTTTTAAGAGACAAGGTCTTGCTCTGTCCCCGCCAGGCTGGAGTGCAGTGGTACAATTATACCTCACTGCAGCCTCAAACTCTGGGGCTCAAGCGATTCTCTTGCTTCGGCCTCTGGAGTAGCTGGGATTATAAGCATGCACCACCACACCTGCCTATCTTTTAAGTTCACCATTCAGTTATTCACCGTATCCAAAAAGATTCTTAGAAATAAACCATGTGGCTTCTCAGGTTTATTCAACAATCAGTCCATCCAGCCCTCACTGAGCATCTTCTGCACGTAGGATGGGATGGGGGAGGCATCTGGCCATGGCATCAGTGCTGCTTTCTGGTTGTGCCACCTTGGGCGTGTTTTGGCTTCTTCACCTGTTCATGGAGAATAATAGCACCTACTAAAAAGGATCACTGGGAGGATTAAATACAATGTATACAAAATTCTGAAGACAGAGTCGAATATACGGAGCACTCAAAAGTTAATGAGGGCCGGGTGCGGTGGCTCATGCCTATAATCCTAGCACTTTGGGAGGCCAAGGCAGGTGGATCACCTGAGGTCAGGAGTTCAAGACTAGCCTGGCCAACATGGTGAAACCCCTTCTCTATTAAAATACAAAAAAATTAGCTGAGCGTGGTGGCACACATCTGTATTTCCACATATTCAGGAGGCTGAGGCAGGAGAATCGCTTGAACCCGGGAGGCTGAGGTTACAGTGAGCCGAGATTGTGCCACTGCACTCCAGCCTGGGCAACAAGTAAGGCTTTGTCTAAAAAACAAAAAAAGTTGGTGATGATGATTATTACTGCTGCGGTGACAATTGGGACACTGTTCTGCCCTTAAGAGGCATCAGTCTAGATGGGGAAAGCGTGGCACACATACCAGGGAGATCAAGTCACAGTTGATGCAGGTGGGGGAGTACGAGCAGTCCTGGCAATTGGCTGCAGGAGTGCAGAGCACAGCTTGTCTGGTGCTTCACAGAGGTGGTGGCACCTGGCACTGACAGGTATAATACAGGACTTATGATAGTGTTACAGCATTTTTAAAGAAGCTGGTTTTCTTTTAATGCTACTCGTGACTGGATTTTTTTCCAAAGTAAAATAGACATTTACACAGATGGAGAAAAGCCAAGGCCCTGGGAATCATGGCTCAGAACTGTGGTTCTTTCGTGAAGTCACATTTGCAGGCTTGGCAGAAGGTGCTCCCAGGTCACCCCAACGCATATTCCCCAGATGATGCTCATTCCTGGGCTTGAGTGCCAGGGGCCAGACCCATGGGGTAAAAGGGACACATCCACTGGGTGCTGAGAGCAGGTCTCACCACTCCCCTCCCCGCAGGCCACATTTAAAACATAAACCTGGGCCTCTTCCTGAATGCCCCACCTTGTAATTCTAGCTAAGGTCCTCCCCACCTCCAAGGCTCAGTAAATGCAAAGGCATTTCAGAGCAACCTGGATATTTTTTGGAGGAAGTAGAGGAATGACAGCTGCTTCAACTGAAAATTCAAAAGGTAATTTTGCAAAAGAAGCTATTGTCCAGGAAAACATACCCCTGGCATTGGGCAACCACTCATTCCTTGATCTATGCTCCTAAGAAGGTAATGTCCGAAAGAATAACCCCAAAAGCACCTCTGAGAAGAGAACCCCAGGCCCTCCCAAGGTGCATGTCCATCTAGCTCCAAGTCAGGTGCCCACCTTAGAAGCAAATGTTCGCCCTGATGGAACCAGAAAGGTTAAGTTATGCTCACCAATCTCTGCCAAGAAGGCAGGAGAGCTTACAGTGCATGCCTTCGATTTGCACAAAATGCTTAATATTTTAATTGCCCAACGTATTGGATGGTCCTTAATCCTTGTGTCTGTGAACACATCAGCAATAACTGCCATCTGTTGCCTATTATGGGCCACGTAGAATGCTAAGCTGTTTCGCATCTATTGTCTTTTAATCCTCACAAACACTGAAAAAGTTCCTGTCATTTAGCCCTCCCCACTTCACTGCAGGACACTGAGAACAGGCAAGAGGTGACAAGTGCAGCATGCACCTCTGGGCACTCACCATCCTGCTTACAGTGGGGGCTGCTCAGGTTGCCCCTTTGAAAGAAGGTGGCTTTAAGGGGAGGTTTTTCATTCCTGGATCAAACGAATGAGCACAATGCAGAAAATTACCCATTTATGGGATTATTAGATTGCAAATTTTGGTTGCCTCACCTTCAAAAGATGCGTAGGTACGCCTTCCACTTACAGGGCTAATGTTCTCATCTAGTACTATTGTTGGAAAGGCAGTCAATCTGGATTGGAACCTGGGATAGGGACTCCTCTTCCCCTAAGCTCCAGGTGGTCAACTACAACTCTAGGGCCCTGGGCTGGGACTGCAGGGAAGGCTTCACCTGCCAGAAAGACCACACCCCAGACAAGCCAAGCCCAGCGTAGGTCCTACCGGTACCAGGCCCCACCTCCTCCTGGCCTTGCCACACCCCTCCAGGTAATGCCTCATCCTGCCCCAGCTAAACCACGCCCCACCTTTCTGGTCACACCCCTGGAGGCCTCACCACGCCCCTCCTGCTGGTGCCTTCGGGAACTTCAGCTGCTGGAGACCAGGGTAAGCGGCCCCCAAGTGCCTCCTAAAAGGGTTTTCTCGAAGTTTGGCTTCTCGGCAGGGACTCGTGAGTAGGCACCTCAGCCTCTCAGAGTGATCCTTTGAAATTCAAGGATAAGTCTCAATTCCAATAGATCCAAGCCCCCTTTTAGTTACAAATGTTTTGTACGAGATGAAATTCCTTATGACATCTCCTACCTACTCGCCTAGTTTCAAAAACAAAATATAATGTCCTGGTGGCACTATAACAAAGTTATCATTATTTCCATGCCAGCATGCACCCATCAGCAGAATTCACGTTCAGAGATGAGTCGCACCGGGGACTCGAATGCTGTGAATGGCTGGTAATGTTATTTTTCCCAAATAGCTAATGACTTTGTTTAAAGCTTTGAACAAAGCAGAATACGACTCTCCCTCACTTTACACGTTCCTGAAAAATTTTATTTTATATTTTGAGGCTGCAAAAATGTTTAAATATAAAATAAAATTGGCCTCTACACTCGGATCATTTTTCCTTATGCAGATGTCCAGTGGGATGTGACCAGGTTGTGCTGGGGGTGGGGCACAGTTTTTCCTGGGCAGCTGACCGTAGGACATCCTGAATCAGCATCCCTGACCCCTACACACTAAATGCCAGTTTTGCCTCCAACATTGGGACAACTAGAAAACTCCACAAATACCCAAAACTGCCTCTCAAGGGTGGCATTGCTGTGACTCAGAACCACTGGCACAGAATAATGAACAGGGGCCTCACTGTTGAGTCGGGACAAACCCTGAGGGCATAAGGACCCAACAGGGAGCCTCGAAAGTACGCAGCCCAGTGACTCCTCCCTGTGTAAGAACAGCCCTTAGGGACACATGGAGAGCCAGGGGTGCCTCAGTGACCTGCCACTCCCAGGGGACTTTCAGGAAGCCCATACTGGTATTAGCATTTCTGTTCTTTTCCTTCATGCCTGGACGACCAAATGATTAACCAGGAAAGGGCCAGGTGAGGTGGCTCATGCCTGTAATCCCAGCACTTTGGGCGGCTGAGGCAGGTGGATCACCTGAGGTCAAGAATTCGAGACCAGCCTGCCCAACATGGCAAAGCCCCATCTCTACTGAAAATACAAATATTATCAGGGTGTGGTGCTGCGTTCCTGTAGTCCCAACTAGGGAGGCTGAGGTAGGCGACTCACTTGAACCAGGGAGGCGGGGGTTGCAGTGAGCCAAGATCATGCCACTACATTACAGCCTGGGTGATAGAGTGAGACTCCATCTCAATTAAAAACAAACAAAAAACAACATGAAAGGAACCCAATCTCTAAGCAATTGGCAGGAAGGAAGGAAGACAGCATCCTGGAACGATGAGTGGGAATGGATGTCTTAGGGTGGAGTGCTGGAGCCCTGGGCTTAGCATGATGGAACTTGGTACCTGGGACTTAGAACCAGGGCCCTAGCCCGCCACAGACACCATCTCCTTTCTGACTTAAACATGAAAACCTCGGGAACAGGTGGTGATGAGTGGGGGACACCCCCGCAGGGGAAGAACCCAAGAAAGCTGGACCCTGTACTGGGGATAGGCTCAGCTGATGTTACCAGCTTCTCAAACCCATCTGCACGTTGCAATCCTCAAAAAAGCTTTCAAAATGCTGCCGCCTGGGCCCTGCCGACAGATTCTCATTCAAGTGCTCAGAGGTGCTGCATCAGCAAAGGGAGGCTTTTGAAATACCCCCAGGTGATTCTAATGGGAAGCCAAGGCTGAGAACCACAGTGTCAAGCTAGAAAACTGGAGGCCCAGGCGTAGCGAGAAGATGCTGTTCCTTAAAAATAAAGGTGGCTGTTACCAACTACAGGAGATCCACACTTGAAAAAGTACAGCTCAGCCACCACTTCTGGATTTTTAAAAAAACTTTCCAACTTTTTAAAAGAAATAGTTGAAATGTATGGACTTCATTTTTGTCCTCTAGATAGTGTCAGTTGGGGCATTTTAGAGTTTGGCTTTGCATTTTGATACTTCCAAACTGCAGGGAACTTCCAGCGTTGGCTAAGTCTGGAGCTTGTTTTATTTTCCAGGAGCTAATGTGTATATACAAGTGCCCTTGAACTTGGAGTAATTTAGGGATTAGATTTCAAGAAAGTACAGACGTAGCCCTTTCCTTAGCCTCTGGAAATTCTAGTAGTCCCGAAAATGGTTCCTAATACTTGGCTGAATGAGACATTTCATGCACATTTGTTACAGAGGTCCTATTAATAATGCATATCATTTTAGTGATGTATTTCAAATGTTCCTCCAGGCTTCTATTGGACATAGTGTCAATAGGTAAAGCCAAAAATCAGAAGTGCAGAGCCACTCCTTGAAGGAGAGAGATTCCAGGAGGGTGGCTCATGCAGCTATGATTTGGGATCCTAGGATAGGGCAGGAGAGTGAGGAAACGGATACTCGTGGTCCCAGCAGAGGAACCCTGGGCAGGAGAGAGCCCATCCCAGACTTCAGCCTTGCGAGGCAGGACCCCGGAGGGTGGCGTGGAGGTTCCCTGCCCATCAGGTTAAAAACATAAGCAGCACCAGGCCCAAATCAACAGGTCCCCTCGACTCTCCAATTGCCCTCAGTGTGTCCCTCCCTGCTCAGAGGTTTTGTACTTTCAGTGAGACCCTCCCCAACACCACCAACATCCACCCTGCACGTAATCCTGCCCATCAGCATGTAGACAGGTTGCTTCTGCTGCTTCATCACCCTCAGCCCTTCCTCAGTTTCTCTATGTTGTATGCATGCCTGGTCTTCACCCCCTGCTTCTCCCACTTCTCCTGGTTCTTGAATCACCGTGAAATGACTACCTCTAGTGTTACTTACATCTCCGTATCTCCATACCTGGGACACATTTTTATTCCTTGTCTTTGGCTTTATTTAAAGCCTTTACCTACAAGTATTCTATATGAAACAAATGAGATGATAGCCCCTTTCTATGGAAGAAGGACAGTAGGGACCAACCTTGCATCATTACCAGTCAACACACCTCTGCCGGGCAACACGAACACAGATGATCCCCAATGTTAGGAAGCGACAGTCGAGCCCTCCTGTCTGCAGAAGACATTAAGTCCTTCTCTGCAGCATGTTGGTTGGATCACACTTTGAGCCAGCATTAAAAGTGGTATTCAGGACTGCTCCTTAAAGAGATTGGATCTAAGATAGTACATTAGACAGATTTAGGATTGCAGATGGATTAGAGATTGTATTAGTCCATTCTGGAATTGCTAAAGAACTGCCTGAGACTGGGTAGTTTACAAAGAAAAGGTTTCATTGACTCACAGTTCCACAGCCTGTACAGGAGGCATGGCTAGGGAGGCCTCAGGAAACTTACAATCACGGCAGAAGGCGAAGGGGAAGCAGGCACGTCATATGTTGTAGGAGCAGGAAGAAGGGAAAGCAAAGGGGGAGGTGCTACATACTTTTAAACAACCAAATCTCATGAGAATTCTATCATGAGAGAACACTGGGGGGTGGTGCTAAACCATTAGAAACCACCCCTGTGATCCAGTCACCTCCCACCAGGCCCACCTCTGACACGGGATTACAATTCAACATGAGATTTGGGTGGGGACACAGAGCCAAACCATATCGGAGACCTAAGATTTCTTAGATCTGTAAGGAAGCCAGAATTTGTCTCTGACCTGTTTGGTCTCCTCCCTTGAGTGTTACCCCCTTTGTGGTTTTGCCCTCATCTGACCACACACACCAGGGTCTGAGTCTGGGGCCTTGGCCTCCTCCTTCCTCATATCCCTGCTGTCCTCTGGGCTGGAAAAGGAGGTCTCTACTCCTTTCTGAGAAGTGCTTTTTTTCACCTGACATCGACTCTAGGAAGCTAAGCCAAGAAGGTGTATTTGATTCTCAAACAGTTGGCTAACTTACTTGGAAATGGAGTCAGGGAAGAAGATGTTCAGGAATAACTAGATGATTGTACAGTTACTGCAGTTGCACATTCTTCAGTCTCACAAAATGAATAAAATCCATTGCACAGCAGAAGTTGCCCTGCCAGGCCTAGCACACTTTCCCCATCCTGCAAAAAGAATGTCCGCTCGCTGAGTGACTCCAGAGAAAGGGCCCCTGACCTCCTCCTGCCCCTTCTGTCTAAAATCCCTCTAAGGAGACACTCCCAAGGTAAAGCGCGGCATCCCTGCCCCACGGAATCTGGCATCTCCCTATCTTTCAGTGGGCGCCTCACCCACCTGCCCCCTAGCTCCCTCTGGCCCAGCCACACTGTTCTCTGGTCTGCTGCTCCTCAAGCCCCAGCCACAAGCTGCTTCCTGTGCCCGGAATGTTCACCCCACGTCCTCCTCATCCTTCTGATCTCAGCCCACACGCTGCTCATTCCAGGAAACCTGGATCTCGCAGTGCCCTCTATGAGTTCACCCTCCTTCACAGCACTTAGTGGAGACTAAAGTAGACAGTGGGGGTGAGTGGTGGTCAGTAAATTATTAAGTGCAGGAATCAATGTCTGTATTATACACAGAGGACCCCAAGGCAGGACCTGCCAAAAATCAGGAAGGTTCACATTCTTCTGTAGGGTGCAGGCTGGGGGACGAGGCATGGGGGGCACGTAGTTCCTACTGTTCATGCCATCCACATTTAACACTATTTACGACTTGAGATTGAAGGCTCCTTTAAGAGGCTACAGCATCTCAGGAAAATATTGTTCACCTGCTGCCATCTGGTGGTCACCTGAAACTTCTGCACCTCGTTGAATTTCTCAACTTGCTTTATCTCAGTTTTTGCTGAGGCTATATTACATAGTTTCAAATAGCTAGAAGGAGGGTTTTTTTTTTTTTTTTCTAGATAGAGTCTTGCTCTGTCGCCCAGGCTGGAGTGCAATGGCGTGATCTCAGCTCATTGCAACCTACGCCACCCGAGTTCAAGCTATTCTTTTGCCTCAGCCTTCGGAGTAGCTGGGATTACAGGCATCCGCCACCACGCCAGGCTAATTTTTTCTATTTTTAGTAGAGAGGGTGTTTCACTATGTTGGCCAGGCTGGTCTGGAACTTGTGACATCATGATCACCTTGGCCTCCCAAAGTGCTGAGATTACAGGCGTGAGCCACCGCGCCCGGCCAGAAGGAGGATATTGGACGCTCCTAACACAAATGAGAAATGTTGAGGATGATGGATATGTTAATTATCCGGATCTAATCACTATACCATATATATATATATATATATATATATATATATATATATATATATATATCCACCCCTATGTACCCCATGAGTATATATAATTATTATTTGCCAATTAAAAATTTTTAAATGTACAATGTACCAGCCATATGCAGCCGTAGCCCCGGATGAAAATGTGAGGTGGTTGGCATTTGTCCTCAGTTTGGGGCTTCTTTTCAGAACTCCTCTGTGCCTTCCATCGTTTCTATCTTTGGGGGAAGTGATAAACTGAGATACCAGAAAACTGATGTTCCTTTCCAAGCCTGTTAGGGCAATAGGAAGAGGGCAACAATTTAATCAAAGGATCAAGTGTCCAGTGGTGGAATACCAAATGTCAGAGGGCAGATCCAAAGTAGAATCTTCTGGGAATTCAAACTCCATGGGGCAGGAAGGGGAATCCCTGGGAGGCGGTCTGCTAACCATGAGTTTGCTGTTCTTTCATTTCCACATGTGGAATTTCTGGAGGAAGTCTTGCTGTCCACCGCAGGGCTGAAGGAGCTAGAAGCTGTAAGTGTGTGGATTAAAAAGTATGTGGATTAAAAAGCACTATTTGGGAGGTCAAGGCAGGAGGATCACTTGAGCACAGAAGTTTGAGACCAGCCTGAACAACGTAGTGAGACATTTTCTCTATTAAAAAAAACAATTAATGGTGGTGTGTGCCTGTAGTCCCAGTTACTCAGGAGGCTGAGGCTGGAGGATCACTTGAGCCCAGAAAGTGGAGGCTATGGTGAGCCCTGATCGCACCACTGCACGCCAGCCTGGGCAACAGAGTGAGACCCTGTCTCTAAAGGAAAAGAAAAGTATGAACTGGGGAAGGTCCTTACCTTACTAACCAAAGCAATGGTTCAATTCAGAAAAGGTAGTTAGGAGCAGATGATGGTGTATTTTCCCAAAATCTGAACAAATGTCGGCAGCAGAGCCTACTGGATGTGTTCCATCTCTTAGCTTGCACATTGTGTTTCTAGTTGAGCACCTATGACTGCATTAAATTCTGAGCAGCAGCTGCCCATGGTTCACTTGATAAAGGCTGTCACCAAAAGTCCCTGAGCCTCTTCCACCTGTGCAAAAGCTAAGCCACGTAGCCACTGTTCTATACTTGTGCAATTGCTATTTTGGACTCAAAGACAAATTTTTTTTTGTATATATATATATATATAGAGTATATATATTGTGTATATATATATATTGTGTATATATATAGTATATATATACACAATATATATACTATATATACTATATATATAATATATATAGTATATATAAATATATAGTATATATATACAATATATAGTATATATACACAATATATAGTATATATATACAATATATTGTGTATATATACTATATATTGTATATATATAGTATATATTGTATATATAGTAGATATATTGTATATATAGTAGATATAGTATATATCTACTATATATTGTGTATATATAGTAGATATAGTATATATCTACTATATATTGTGTATATATAGTAGATATAGTATATATCTACTATATATTGTGTATATATAGTAGATATAGTATATATCTACTATATATTGTGTATATATAGTAGATATAGTATATATCTACTATATATTGTGTATATATAGTAGATATAGTATATATCTACTATATATTGTGTATATATAGTAGATATAGTATATATCTACTATATATTGTGTATATATAGTAGATATAGTATATATCTACTATATATTGTGTATATATAGTAGATATAGTATATATCTACTATATATTGTGTATATATAGTAGATATAGTATATATCTACTATATATTGTGTATATATAGTAGATATAGTATATATCTACTATATATTGTGTATATATAGTAGATATAGTATATATACTATATATAGTGTATATATAGTAGATATTGTATATATATACTATATATAGTGTATATATAGTAGATATTGTATATATATACTATATATTGTGTATATATAGTATATATATACAATATCTACTATATATACTGTATACATATACAATATATAGACTATATATACAATATATAGTCTATATATGCAATATATAGACTATATATACAATATATAGTCTATATATATACAATATATAGACTATATATACAATATATAGTCTATATATATACAATATATAGACTATATATACAATATATAGTCTATATATATACAATATATAGACTATATATACAATATATAGTCTATATATATACAATATATAGACTATATATACAATATAGTCTATATATATACAATATATAGTCTATATATATACAATATATAGTCTATATATATACAATATATAGTCTATATATACTATATATACAATATATAGTCTATATATATACAATATATAGACTATATATACAATATATAGTCTATATATATACAATATATAGACTATATATACAATATATAGTCTATATATATACAATATATAGACTATATATACAATATATAGTCTATATATATACAATATATAGACTATATATACAATATATAGTCTATATATATACAATATATAGACTATATATACAATATATAGTCTATATATATACAATATATAGACTATATATACAATATATAGTCTATATATATACAATATATAGACTATATATACAATATATAGTCTATATATATACAATATATATTGTATATATACTATATATACAATATATAGACTATATATACAATATATAGACTATATATACAATATATAGACTATATATACAACATATAGACTATATATACAATATATAGTCTATATATACTGTATATATACAATATATATACTATATATACAGCATATATAGTATATATTGTGTATATATATACTATATATGCTGTATATATAGTATATATACAATATATATAGTATATATATACAATGTATACTATATATACTATATATACAATATATATACAATATATATAGTATATATATACAATATATATACAATATATATAGTATATATATACAATATATATACAATATATATAGTATATATATACAATATATACTATATATACTATATATATTGTATATATATACTGTATATATATACTGTATATATAAAATAAAATATATATAAAATGTATATATATAAAATATATATATCCCTGTCCCTGTCACATTTCCAGCTGTTCGATTCGACAGACAATTCCAGGTGCATTTAAATAAAATCTGAAACTTTTTCTAGGGCCTGCAGGCTCTGTCAATATCTCCAGCTTCACCTCCTGCTATTCCACAGTAAAATTTTGCCTGATGAATACGCAAAGACATTACCTGTGGATCACTAACTCTCAGCTTGTGTGTAACCCTTATTCTCCCCCAATGCCATAGTATGGTTGTGGGAGCTATGTAGAATTTTCTTTCCTCTCTCTTTTTTTTTTAGAGACAGGGTCTTGTTCTATCAACCGGGCTAGAGTGCAGTAGAATGACCATAGCTTACTGCAGCCTCAAACTCCTGTACTCAAGTGATCTTCCTGCCTCAGCCTCCCAAGTAGCTGGGACTATACAGGCACACTAAGTTTTATTATTATTATTTGTAGAGACAGGGTCTCACTATGTTTCCCAGGCTGGTCTCGGATTCCTGGGGTCAAGCAGTCTTCCCTCCTCAGCCTCTCAAAGTGCTGGGATTACAGACATGAGCCACCGCATGCAGCCCTGGAATTTTCATCTCTAACAGACAGCCACATGCTACCAAAGAAGGTAGCGCTGCTTGGGGGTCTGTTTGAATTTCTACTGTCAGTTCTTCCCAAGTCCAGGCTCTCAGACATTGGCACTATGTGAAGGCCTGGGCCTGGGGTGGTGTTATTTCAGATGTGCTCTGAGTTCTCTGCGGCCTCTGTTGACTTCCCCCAGCCGAACTGATGCCTCCAACTTCTGGAGACCACAGCTCTACCTTGGAGGTTCTTAACCTGATGTGATTTTGCATCCCCCACCACCCCCAGGGGGCATTTTGACAGTGTCTGAGATGTTTTTGGTTGTCGCAGCTAGAGTGATGGTGTGCTACCAATATCTAGTCCATAGAGCCCAGAGGTGCTGCAGGGCAGCCCCCCACCACCACAATAGGGAATGATCTGGCTCAATGTATCAGGTGTGCCCAGGCTGAGCAGCTCTGCCTTAATTCCACACCTTATTTGTTGGGTGTTTGTATCTCTTTCACTCAGATCCCTGTGAGGACAGGGATGGGGTTTGACCACTTCTGTTCTTGGCCTATGGAAGATGCCAGTGAGTGAGTAGGTGGTGTCATGTTTTATACTCAAAAGCCATTCTCTTTTAAAGAAATCTTACACTGGCAGCTGATTCTGACATAGGGTGGCCTCAGTAGGGGAAAAGGGAAATGGAGCATCCCATTCCTCATTTGCAAGTGGCCACCTTTCTCTCTTTTCCCTGCCTCTTTTCCTCCCTCTTTTCCCTCCCTCTTTTCTGCTCGCACGTTTCGCCTCTGCAAACTTTTGCCCTTCCATGTTTGCTTTAATATAAGTTGCTCTGTTACAAGCAGGGTCAAAATTTCAGCCATCACAGGGTGCAGAGTCCTGTCCTCACATCCCAGTACTCAGAATGGGAATAGGAGGCAAACCCATGGCTCTTCACTATAGCCACTGTGAGAATTAACTGTGGGCTTTAAAAGCTCATCGGCCCGTGGTGAGAAGTTGCCCAGGATTCTGAAGCTCAGCTGGGATGGGGAGCTGTTGGGGTGACAAGGGGCTGCTCTGCACACCTCTGCCTGGCTTGCAGTGGGACAACAGCATCAGGCTGGAGCAAGTGGCCCAAGGAAAGAGGTCTCAAACCTACCAGGGTCATGGCCCCTTGGAGAATCAACTGAAAGCAATGGGCGCTCTCCTGAGGCCTGTTCACAGTTTTGACCATATTCCAGCTCCCTGAGCTGAGAATCCCTGATTTTTGTTTCTAAGTGGCCCCCCAAATTTGGGAGTAGATGGCATCAGGGGAGACAGTGGAGAGCCAGTAGCTTGCCTCCTCCTGCATCCCCAGAAGGGCTCCTGCCTGCTGTGTGCTCATGTCTCTTCCTTCCCACCACCTATTAGTGTGCACTGACCTTGGAAGAAAATCAGGGCAGCCCTCAGCCTCCCCACTGGTTGCTCTATCTTAACAGGATCAGGATTACTAGTTCCAAGACGACCCAGATGATAAGTTACTGTGAAGACAGACTTCCATATGACTGACTTAGTTGTATTTTTTTATTTTTTTTAAATACTCAGTGGTTACTTTGATTAGAAGGAATATCTTGTGTGTATCCTAGGTCCCAAACATGCATAAGTCAGTTTTCTCATGTGCAAATATACCTTTCAGGTTATTTACCTGTTTTTAAAGAATGACAGTTGCTGTGAACAAAATGTTTGTCTCCCTCAACTTCTTAGGTTGAAATCCAAACTCTCAATGTGATGGTATTAGGAGATGGGGCCTTTAGGGGTAATTAGGTCATGAGGGAGGAGCCCTCAGGTGTGGGATTAGCCTTTATGAAAATGATACTAAGCATTCCCTTGCCGCCTCTACCATGTGAGGATACAGTGAGAAGACAGACATTTATGAACCAGGAGGTGGGCCCCCACCAGACAAGAAATCTGCCAGCACAAGCCTCAGTGTCTTGATTCTGGATTTTTAGTTTCCAGAACGGTGAGAAATAAATCTATGTTGTTTATGAGCCACCCAGGTATTGTGTTACAGCAGCCCCGACAGACTAAGACAAGAGTGCATGGATGCCAAGTGCTTTGTAAATTCCAGAATCCCACAAGGTACATTGTTGTTTTTAATGAACATGAATCAGTTCTTCAGTCCAGTTTCTATAAAGTATAACATACATAAAAGTACACAAACTAGAAGTTTACAACTCAGTTTTTACAAAGTATACATATCTGGTGTACCTCCCACACTACATCAAGAAATAGAAAGTTACTAAAACCCTCAGGCCTCCTCTGAGACGCTTCACAAAGTAACTGTGATTTCCTTGTTACTGAGTCTATAACCATATATTAGTTTGACTTGTTTTCTACCATAATTAAGTGCATTTTTGTGTTTTGCTTATTTCACCTAATTACGATTCTGAGGTCAACATCCAAGGTGTTGGTTGTATCGATAGTTTGTTATTTCTCATTGTTGTACAGGATTTCATTGTATGACGATACCATCATTAATCTATTTTATTGCTAATAAGACCTTGGCTTGCTTCTAGTTTGGCACTATTACTAACTTCTTTGAACAGTATTGTATATATTTTTGGTGCACATATGGTTGCATTTTTGCTGGGCCTATTATTAGGAGAGGAATTGCCAGACCATAGAATTTCCCAAAAAAGCAGCACCAATTTTTACTCCAGTGTATGAGAGTTCAAATTGCTCCACTTCCAAGCATTCAGTATCATCAGTATTTAATTTTAGCTACTCGGGTAGTTGTGTGAGTACTACTCATTGTAGGTTTTTGGTTTGTTTGCTTCCTCGTTTACTTTTTTAAAAATTACATTGGTTATCTGTTGCTGTGAAACAAATTACTGCAAACTTATTGGCTTAAAACAACACGGTTTATGTGGGTTAGGAATCTAGATAAGTTTAGCAGAGTTATCTGCTTTAAAAGTCTGCCAAAAAAGGTTTTAGTTGGGACTGGGGTCTCTCCTGGAATCTAGACTGGGGTGTAGGATCTGCTTCCAAGCTCAAGTGGTTGATGGCAGGGGTTCTGTGCTTCGTAGGCTGTTGGCCAGAGACCATCTTCAGTTCCTTTCCCCATGGGCCTCCCCAGTATAGCAACTGGCATCATCAAAGCCAGCAGGGCATAGAGTGAGCTAGCAAGAGGGAAGTCCAAACTTGGAACTGAGATCCCCTTAACATCAAGGTAGTGTGTTGATTAGAAACAAGTTTCTCAAGAAGAGAGGGTTACTCTAGGCTGCCACTGCCAGTAGGCAGGATCACTGCAGGGGCATCTTAAACTTTGCTCACTACATTGAATAAAATCAATATACAACAAACTGCACACATTTATAGGGTATGATTTCCTAAGTTTTGATACCCACAAAAGTATCATGACAATAAAGGTAGCAAACGTATTCCTCACTCCCAAAATTTCTCTCATGTTCCTTTCTAATCCCTTCTCCCCACCCTTCCCCATCCCCCCTTTCCCAAACACTGATCTGCTTTTTGTGACTATGCACCAGTTTGAGTGTTCCAGAATTTTAAATAAATGGAATATTAGACCCTGTATTTATTTTTTGGCTTCTTTTGCTTTATTTTGAAATTCATCCATGTTATATAAATAGTTCATTTCTTTTTATGACTAAGCAGTGGTTCATTGAAGAGACATACCATAATTTGTTTATCCATTTACCTGTTGATGAACATGGATTATTTCAGGGTTTTTGTTATGACAAAAGTACTATGAACATTCGTGGAGAAGTCTTTGCACGGACGTATGCCTTCATTCCTCTTGGGCAAATACTTAGGAATGACATGCCCGGATCGTAAGGGAACTCTGTTTAGTATTTTGAGGAGCTACCAGATTACTTTCCAAAGTTGTTGTATTAAATACATTTTACATTCCCATCATCAGTCTGGGAGTGCCTATTCCTCTGCAACCTCATCAACACTTGATATGGTCAGTCTTTTCGAATCTTAGCCATTCTAGAGTCAGTGATTAGCGATTCAATCTCACTTTGATTTTCATATTTCCTAAATTAAATTAATGATTAGAGCCTCTCTCTGGTGCTTATTTGCCAGCCGTATATTTTCTTTGGTAAGATGTCTGTTAAAATCACTGATGTTCTTTCACTGAGTTTTTCATTTTATTTTTGAGTTTTAAAATTTATTTATATATGTTCATTTATTTGTATCAGATATAAGCTTTGAGAATATATTCTCCCAGTTTTCCATCATTTTATTGTTATTATTATTTTTTAGACACAGTCTCACTCTGTTGCCCAGGCCGGAGTACAGTGGCACAATCTCAACTCACTGCAACCTTCACCTCCTGGGTTCAAGCAATTCTTGTGCTTCAGCCTCCTGAGTAGCTGGGACTACAGGCATGCACCACCACGCCCAGCTAATTTTTGTATTTTCAGTAGAGACGGAGTTTTGCCATGTTGGCCAGGCTGGTCTTGAACTCCTGGCCTCAAATGATCTTCCTGCCTCAGCCTCCCAAAGTGCTGGGATTACAGGCATGAGTCACCATACCCAGCACTCCATTATTTTAATTTTGTCTTTTGAAGGATAGAAGTTCTAAATTTTAATCAAGTTCAATTTATCAATTCTTTTATACATTGTGTTTTTGATGTCAGAAGAAATGATTAATTCCGAATCAAAATTAATTATGCCTATATTTTCTTCTGTGAGATTTGTAGTTTTAGGTTTTACATTTAGGTCTATGATCAATTCTGCATTTTTTTAATACGGTGTGAGGTATGAATGAAAGTCCATTTTTTGCATGTGGATATCCAATTGTTCAGGATTGTTTGTTGAAAAGGCTGTCTTTTCTCCATAGAATTGCCTTTGGTCTTTGTCAAATCAATTGAAGATAAATCTGTTGTTCTATCCTGGATTTCTTAAAAGTTGTTATGGCAGTTCTAGGTCTTTCGAATCTCAATATGAATTTTTAGAATGTGTCAGTTTATCTCATAAAGTCTGCTGGGATTTTTTTCAGGATTATGTTGAATCTATAGATGAGTTTGGGTTGAGTTGACATCTTAACCTCTTAGGTCTCTTGACTCGTAAACAAGTTGTGTATCTCTCCATTTATTTAGATGCTCTTTAATTTCTCTTAGCAATGTTTTCATAGTTTTTAGTGTATAGGACTTTCATAGTTTTCATCAGATTTATCCCTAAGAATTTAATATGTACTGATGCTGTTATAAATGATATTTCTAAAAGTTCAGCTAATTTCTACTTGTATTTAGCAATACAATCTATGGCCAGGCACAGTGGCTCACGCCTGTAATCCCAGCACTTTGGGAGGCTGAAGTGGGCAGACCATTTGAGGTCAGGAGTTCGAGACCAGCCTGGCAAACATGGTGAAACCCTGTCTCTACTAAAAATACAAAAATTAGCCAGGCGTAGTGGCGCCTGCCTGTAATCCTCGCTACTCGGGAGGCTGAGGCAGGAGAATCGTTTGAACCTGGGAGGTGGAGATTGCAGTGAGCCGAGATCGCGCCACCACACTCCAGCTTGGCGACAAAGCAAGACTCCATCTCAAAATAAATAAATAAAATAAATACAATCTATGTTTGTATATCAGCTTTTTATCCTGCAACCATGCTAATTACATTTATTATTTCTAATAGCAATTTGTAGATCCGTTAGATTTTCTATATAGTCAAGTATGTTTTCAAATAAAGGCTCTTTTTACCTCTTCCTTTCCAATCCAGGTGGTGTTTTTCCTCTTATCTCATTTCAATGACTAGAGCCCTAAACACACTGGAAAGTAGAAGTGGTACAAGTGAGCATTCCTCTCTTGTTCCTGATCTAAGGGAGAAGGTATTCAGTGTTTCATCATTAAATATGATGTTGGCTGTAAGTTTTTTCATAATGTTCTTTATCAGGTTGAAGACATTCCCTTATATTTCTAGTTTTTTGAGATATTTTACAGGAATGGATGCTGAATTCTTCCAAATAACTTTTTAATATCTCTTGAAATGATCATATGGTTTTTCTCTTCTAATTTAATACAGTAAATTATATATATATTTTAATGTTAAACCAACCTTGCATTTTTGGGATAAACCTCACTTGAACATGGCATATAATTCTTTATATAGATATTGCTTGATTCAATTTGCTATTATTTTGTTGGACACTTGGGGGTATAAGTTCATAAGGAATGGTCTATAGTTTTCTTATTATATTTTTCTCTGGTTTTGGTATCATTTCAGGGTAATAGTGGCCTCTAGAATGCACTGGGAAGTATCCCTACTTTTTCCATTTTCTGGAAACTCTGGAAAGAATTTGGATCAAATGGTTTTATTTTCTTAAATGTTTGGCGGAATTCATCAGTGAAACTATCTGAACCTAGACTTATCTTTGTGTAATGGTTTTAAACTGCAGCTTCAATTTCTGTATAGATCCAGGGCTATTCAGGTTATCCATTTCTTGAGTAATCTTTTTATTTTTATTTTATGTTATTTTATTTTTTATTTTTTTTTTTTGAGACAAAGTCTCACTCTGTTGCCCAGGTTGGAGTGCAGTGGCGCAATCTCAGCTCACTACAACCTCTGCCTCCCGGGTTCAAGCAATCCTCCTGCCTCAGCCTCCTGAGTAGCTGGGATTACAGGTGCCCACCATCATGCCTGGCTAAATTTTGTATTTTTAGTAGAGATGGGATTTCACCATGTTGGCCAGGCTGGTCTTAAACTCCTGACCTCACATGATCTACCCGCCTTGGGTTCCCAAAATGCTGGGATTATAGGCATGAGCCACTGTGCCTGGCTTCTTGAGTAATCTTTAGTTGATTGTTTTTCAAGGAATTTTTTCATTTCCCTTAATCTGTCAAATTTATTGGCATAAAGTTGCTCATAATATTCCCTTATTTCCTTTTATAGCTGTGGAATATGTAGCAATATCAACTCTCTCATTCCTGATATTGATAATTTGTATCTTCTCTCTTTCTTCCTAGGTAGAATTGGCATTAGCAGTTACTCCTTTTTTTGTTCCTGCTCTCAGGGCTTTACAGCTTGCAATAGCTTTCAAGAATTTAGATTCTCCCAAATAACTTTTCAATAGATATCTCTTGAAATGATCTTATGGTTTTTCTCTCTTTAATTAGTTAATACAGTAAATTATATTGCTTTTTTTTTTAATGTTCAACCCACCTTGCATTTTTGGGATAAACCTCACTAGATCATGGCATATAATTACTTTTTTAATATATTGCTTGATTTAATTTGTATTATTTTGTTGGAAACTTGGGGGCATAAGTTCATGAGGAGTGGTCCGTAGTTTTCTTACGTCTTTTTCTGGTTTGGGTATCATTTCAGGTAATGGTGCTATTACCATTATCTTTATACTTAATTTATAACGTTAAGTATAAAGTTTGCTATAGATTCTATGGTAAAATAATCTTCATAAGATTATATTCTTTTATCAGATTATATTCTGATCCCAATTTGCTCAGTTTTTTCTTCTACCTTATGAAGGAAAAGAAATCTTATTAAATGCTTTTTCCACATCTATTGAGATGACCACCTGATATTTTCCCCTTTATTCTGTTAATGTGATTAATGACATTGATTAGGCATAGTTATTAATATGGTACACTGACAAAGCATTATATATTATAGTGGTTAAGAACAGAGCTCCAGTGACAGGCTGCCTGGATATTAACACGGCTACACCACCTACCAGCTTCGAAGCCTTGTCACCCAGGCTGGAGTGCAGTGGCGCCATCTCGGCTCACTGCAGGCTCTGCCCCCCAGGGTTCATGCCATTCTCCTGCCTCAGCCTCCCGAATAGCTGGGACCACAGGCGCCCGCCACCTCGCCCGGCTAATTTTTTGTATTTTTAGTAGAGACGGGGTTTCACCGTGTTAGCCAGGATGGTCTCGATCTCCTGACCTCGTGATCCACCCACCTCAGCCTCCCAAAGTGCTGGGATTACAGGTGTGAGCCACCATGCCCAGCCTCGCCTTAGGTACTTTCTTAAACTCTGTGTTCCTAAGTTACCCCCTCTCTAGAAGGAATATAAATCATAGTCCATCTCATGAAATTGTTGTGAGAATAAATCGGGTCACATGTGCAAAGAGCTTAAAACATCTGTGACTTAGTGCTCAATAATATTCGCTATTTTTATTATTAGATCCTGGCCTAGATTATTAAAATCTGACAGCAAAAAGAACTGTCCTGAGATCCGAGCAAGAAGGACCCAGGCCTCTACTTTACAGGGCTCCATGGTGGCCCTGCTCAGGTGACACTGTCCCTGCAGAGGAGGCATCTTCAAGGTCTGTTGCCTGCAAGAGGGTCTCCGCACTTGGAACATGGCCAGTGTAAGCAGACATGCTCCAAGTGCGAGGACAGACGCCTGGTCTAGACATCTGTCCACTTACACTGGCCATGCTCCAAGTGCAGGGACCCTGGAACTCTGCCCACATGCCCCAAGCCTGCCCTCTGGGACTCAAGAACTTCTACCCTAGGTCCAATGTCCAGATGGTGGAAAGCTTTGGGGTACAGACTTCTTCTAGGCTGGAGAGGTTTCTGAGGGATGGCTGTTTACGGTAGGATGTTGATGGAATTTATGAAAATAGGCTTATGTAGTCAGAAGTGTAAAATAGATTTTATTTTGCAGTTCATCAGCTGGATGTATAACTTTTCTGTATGTAGACATATGGTATGTATACATCCAGTTGTACCATTGTCCTGAGCCTTGCCAATGTCCGGTTCTCAGCCATACTGGCATACCAGGTCATCTTAATTTGGAGAGGCCAACCTGCAGCCTTCTGTGGTCCTGGGAGTGTGAAGCACACGTGCTTATCTCCAGGCCAAAGCCGTGATGCCCCCAGATGTGTTGATTCATTGTTCAGCAAGCAGGAGGAGAGGGTTGAGAGTAGTTCTAGGAAAGGGGTCTTCCTGGAGGCAACTGTGAGGGCCCTTTGACGAGCAGGACTGCCAGGGAGACTTTGATTGGCTCTGCAACAGAGAAGAAGCCAGTCTGCTGTCCAGAGATGCAGCCTGCAGCCCTTTTGCAGGCATGGGGGTAAGGGCATCAGAAGGAAGTAGACCGCACCCTCTGAGGATCAACATAGGCCAGATTAAGAAAAGGAGCGTTGGCAGGGTAAGGTGGCTCACGCCTGTAATCCCAGCACTTGGGATGCTGAAGTGGATGAATCACCTGAGGTCAGGAGTTCAAGACCAGCCTGGTTAACATGGCAAAACCCCATCTCTACTAAAAATACAAAAATTAGCCAGACGTGGTGGTGGGCGCCTGTAATCCCAGCTACTTGGAAGGCTGAGGCAGGAGAATCGCTTGAACCTGGGAGGCAGAGGTTGCTGTGGGCCAAGATTTGTCTCAGGAAAAAAAAAAAAAAAGATTAAAGGATTATCTTTAAGGAGTGCAAGGCCCAAAGGGATCAGGGTAACAGCATCATGCAGATCCTCCACGGCCACCCTCACCAACTCGGGGCCCTGTGACCCACCCTTCTGAGTTCTGTATGGCTGAGGGCTGAGGGGCAGCTGACCTAAGAATATTCCCTCAGGCCGGGCGCGGTGGCTCACACCTGTAATCCCAGCACTTTGGGAGGCCAAAGCGGGCAGATCACGAGGTCAGGAGATCAAGACCATCCTGTCTAACATGGTGAAACCCCGTCTCTACTAAAAATACAAAAAAATTAGCCGGGCGTGGTGGCGAGCGCCTGTGGTCCCAGCTACTCGGGAGGCTGAGGCAGGAGAATGGCGTGAACCCGGGAGGTGGAGCTTGCAGTGAGCCGAGATCGTGCCACTGCACTGCAGCCTGGACAACAGAGTGAAACTCCGTCTCAAAAAAAAAAAAAAAAAACAAAAAAAAAACCTTTCAGCAGCAGGGCAGAAGCTGAAGGCAGCATTGAGAAACGGGAGTGCAGGGAGTGCTTCTAATTTTATGTGGCCTCGGCATCCAGTTTTTAATATAAGTTTACCTTTCACATACCAGGAGCAGGGCTTAGTTCCCCTGACGGGGTTTCCAGTAAGTACCCCGCCCCACCCAGATGGCTCCAGCCGGTGGCCAGAGATAAGAACTTGGAGGTGCCTCTCCTGCCTAGCAGCTGGGGTGCCCTGCTTGTGAGGTGGCAGCGTGGCCTCCTGGGACTCTTGCTTGCTTGCCTGAAACCCACCAAGTAAAGGTCCCTGTGGGAAACCTGTTTGGATAACGCCCTGGACCCAATAAAGGCTGTGCTCACATAAGGGGGTCTCTTCTCTTTCCCTGTCTGCACCCCCCAACTTCCGTGTGTATGCATGTGCGTGTGTGTGTTCCCACAACCTCCAGGTGTGCCAAGTACCCCCCAGGGTCTGTAAGTACTAAAAACTCTTAAATTTTTGCATTGTGGTTGTGCCATTGTAGCCCTGCCAACAATCCAACCCCTGAGGGTGAGGCTGCCCCAAAGGGACATACACAGGTGGATCTCCAGCTGTGCTCTTCTATCCTGGCCTCTGTTGGCTGCTGGGGACAGAGGCTGCCAGCTAAGTTGATAAACTCAGTTTCATTCAAACCTGGCAGTTAGGCCCCTAGTTGGCCTGGAGCCAGCTGCAGTTAGGAAGGGACCAGAAGGGAGGGAGAGGACGAGGGCAGATATGCCCAGAGAAGCTGAAGAACCTGGGGGTTAGGGGTTGGCTAGGCAGGAGAGAGGGAGAGATAGAGACAGATACATCTGGCGCTGCTCCGTCTCTGGTAGCTTTGAGGCCCAGGGCCAGGTCTGAGGCACCCTCAGCTTTGTTCTCGAGAGAATCCAGGGCTCTTGCTTCTGAAAAGAACACGCCACATCCCAGGGCTCTAAGGGCCCCGTTGGAGATCTTTTCTCATGTGCTCATGACCTCTCAGAGATCCTGTTCCTGGAAAAGCAAGACTGTCACCCAGAAGGAGTGACATAGGGTCTTGAAATCTCTCCTCTTCCAAGCAGGAAGGGCATGAGAAACGTTGGAACCTTGAGGTAGAGAAGCTGTGCTCTGGGCAGAAAGGAAAGCCTCTCAGAGGAGCTGTCACTGAGCAGAAGGTTGATGGGCAGGGAGAAGAGGAAAGGAGTGGGCAGGCAGAGGCGGGATGCCGGAGAAGGATGCTGAGCCATCTGGTCACCAGGACTCTTGGGAGCTGCCAGTGGGAGCTGCAGGAGGAGCAGGCCCACCGTGTGGTGGAGGAGCTTTGCTAAAGATTTGCTCCACCTCAACCAGGCCCTGGCCACTCCGGCCCTCTTCCCTGGAGAGGCGCTGGCCCTGCATGTCTTAGAGAGTGTGGTCTCCCCCACTGCTCTCCTGCCTTGAGGGCACAAAACCTGCAATGGCACCAGGTCTCCTGTGTGCTCCCTTAGCCAGCAATGTGGGTAACACTCCACCCCTGTCCTCAAGGATCTCAAAATCCGGCAGGAAAGGCAGAAAATGGACACACAGTCACGGTGCTGCCAGTGTGAAGGTTCAGGGTAGGTGCAAGTGTAGAGAAGAGAGGGCCCACTTTAAGGCAAGCCAAGGACACATGTCATTAGGCTGGAGGGCAGAGTGCCTTGGCATAGGAGTACTTAGAACTAAAATAAGGGCTTCCCATGCTAGGCAACCAAGTTAGTCACTTGCTTTGTAGGCAAAAGCAAAGTATTCATGGATTTTAAGCAGAAAAATGTGTTTTGAACGCAGTGAGGGGAATGATGAAAGGGAATTGGAGGCTCAGAAAGAGCTGAGGGAGCTGGGTGTAGTGGCTCATACCTGTAATCCCAGCACTTTGAGAGGCCCAGGCAGGAGGACTGCTGGAACCCAGGAGCTTGAGACCAGACTGGACAACATAGTGAGACCGTGTCTTTAAAAAAAAAATTATTAATGGCCAGGCATGGTGGTGTTTACCTGTAGTTCCAGTTACATGGGAGGCTGAGGTGGGAGGATCACTTGAGACTGGGAGGTCGAGGCTGTAGTGAGCCATGATCATGCCACTGCACTCCAGCTTGGGAGACAGAGCAAGACCCTGTCTCTAAATAAAGAAGGAAAGAAAATAGAAAAAAAAAGAAAAAGCTGAGGAGGTTCCTGAGTCTGATTTGTGGCTGTGCAGAAGCTCAGGGAACAGGTGGCAGAGGCTGACAAAGTGGGTGACCCCACCCGATGCCTGTTGAGCTGAGTGGGGTGACTTGCTTCCAACTGGTCCGAGGCTGCACTTCTCCACCCCTTCCTTCCACCTCCACCTTCTGCAACATTAAAACACACTGCTTGCCCATGGGTGACACTGTGGGGACATCTCTGGGTTCCATCACGTCAGTCACTGTCCAGGCAGTCGGGCACATTTCCCATATTCTTTAGCTACGGCAATGTCAGATGCTTCTGGCAAGGTGGAGGCATTGAGAAAAATGAACAAGATCTTTACATTTTTGGTTTTTTAACTGGAGACCAAGGATTTGAAAAATTAGCTCAATTGCTGTCTCAAGGTCAGTCACACCATAGTCTAAAGGGCTGACCTCCCAAAAAATGCTTCCCCAAAATACCCCCATCCTGTGTGCAGCCATACCATCTACCACCCCTGGGCTTTAATGGCCCCCTTTGCTGCCAGAGAAAATGCCACCCCACTTCTGGCACGCCCTAAGATGGTGACAGCAGCTTGATCTGGGAAAAGCACAGTCCCTCAGATAGACCTGAGTGACACATGGCCCAGCTGAGAGAGTTCCACACCCGGGAGTCAGCTCCAGGTCTGCCTGAGGTTCTGGCTACCTTCCACAGCTCAGTGCCAGCCTCTGGTGCCCCAGGAAAGAAAAATGGCTTTCTGCTAGGCTGTCTTCCTGCCGTAGAATTAGAAAAGACTCGAGCATGGCTTTGAGGAAGTGAAGTCACCCAATCAGCTTCTTTCTCCCAAGACCTCTGCTCATGGCTTCCCCAGTGGGAAACAGGGCTGGAAAATTGCACCTGATTGGAGGTAGCAATTGTTGCCTGGAACAAAGGAAAGGAGGGAGAGAAGATCATCAGGGATAGGAGAAGGTGGCTGAGGAGACAGTGACGTTGTGAGTAATGTGATGGTGACAATTGTGGCTCTGAAGTCAGGGAGAGTGGCCACGATGTGTGAGCGGCTTCCAGAAGCCAAGAACCTTCAAAAAGGCAACAGAGGTTGAGTCAAGGAAGAATCCAGGCAACGTCTACAAAGCCAGTGTTGTCAGTGGGAAAGCTCTGGGGAACCAAATGAGAGCAGTCATCCTAGAATGTGGCAACGGAATCTTTGCAGACCTGATATATTTTGTTTTGCTTTTAAGAATTTGTGTGCACAAAGCTGTTATTTGAATTTCAAGTAGGAATTGAGCGTATAGTAGGTTCAGCTTGACTCATTGCAAATAAGTATTTTACCTGTCTCTAAAATGACTTTTGGTAGCAGAAAATGAAATTACTTTAAAGAAATCAAAGCATCTTTCCTTGAGGGGGTTTTATTTCTCACAGCTCTGACTCTGAGCTTCAATTTCCTGTGAAAAACTGAGATTGCTTATGAAAATGGCTGAGTTAGCAATTAAAAGCATGTTTACATTACATATGTAAGAGAAGTTAAATGCATTTAAACAAACTTCTGGGTTCTATGTGTTCTGTTTTATTTTTCATGTACTTCGCCCAGTAAATTCTATTGTTTCAGAAAAGCCTTCTTTCTTGTTATAACTTTGGGGCATGGGAAAAAAAAGAAAAACGTCGTTTCTAAGTGGCATAAATAATACATCATCACCTAAAATCCTCAAGTGGGCCAGGTGGGGTGGCTTATGCCTGTAATCCCAGCACTTTGGGAGGCTGAGATGGGTGGATCACTGGAGGCCAGGAGTTTGAGACCAGCCTGGTCAACACAGTGAAACCCCATCTCTACGAAAAAATTAGCCGGGCATGGTGGCACACACCTGTAATCCCAGCTACTCAGGAGGCTGAAGCATGAGAATCGCTTGAACCCAGGAGGCCGAGGTTGCAGTGAGCGAGATCCCGCCACTGCACTCCAGTCTGGGTGACAGAGGGAGACTTTGTCTCAAAAACAAAATAAAGTAAAATCCTCAGGTGGGCTAGATTTTATTCAAATACACAATACTAACCTGATGTTTCCATTTACTTTTGTGTTCTTAGTATATTACAAAGGGGTAGAAATCTCTCAAATTTTGTAAGTTCTGGAATTATATGTTATCAAAATGAAAACTGGAACCACTGGAGTCAATCTGACAGATTCTAACACCATCACTACCCATTAGAACATGCGGGGGAGGGGGGTGGAGAGGGATGTGATTCTACACCATCACTACCATTCAGAACATGCGGGGGTTGGAGAGGGATCTGATTCTACACCATCACTACCCATTAGAACATGCGGGGGGTGGAGAGGGATCTGATTCTACAGCATCACTACCCATTAGAACATGCGGTGGGGGTGGAGAGGGATCTGATTCTAACACCATCACTATCCATTAGAACATGCGGGGGGTGGAGAGGGATCTGATTCTACACCATCACTACCCATTAGAACATGCGGGGGGTGGAGAGGGATCTGATTCTACACCATCACTACCCATTAGAACATGCGGGGGGTGGAGAGGGATCTGATTCTAACACCATCACTACCCATTAGAACATGCGGGGGGTGGAGAGGGATCTGATTCTACACCATCACTACCCATTAGAACATGCGGGGGGTGGAGAGGGATCTGATTCTACACCATCACTACCCATTAGAACATACAGGGGGGTGGGGGGATCTGATCCTACAGCATCACTAACCGTTAGTACATCCTGGGGGTGGGGGGATCTGATCTAGGTGGAGATCTCAGATTTTCCTTTCCTAAGATTGTCCTGAGGTAACCTTGGACAAATGGCTGAATCTCTCTGTGCCTGAGTTTCTTCATCATAAGACAGGGATATTATACTTCTGTATCATCTGGGGCTAGGTTCAGCTGCACATGACAGAAAACCCGAAGTAATAATGGCTGAAACGAGAGAAGTTGATTTCTCATGTCCAAGCAGCCCAGAGGTAGGCGGCCCACAGTGTCATGTATTTGGGATCCACTGTGCAAGGCTCTCGTTTTGAGATTCCCGCGTGTTTCAAGGGGATGTGGAAGCCGGGCTGTGTCCAGTCTGTGGTAAGAGGAAAGCATATAGAAGCCTGTGTCCCCTGCGTGTGCACGCAGTGGCTGGAGTTTGCGTTAAACCACTTTACCTAGTCCCGTGGCCACACCTAGCTGCGAAGGAGGCTGAGAAGTGTAGTCTCTAAGAAGCAGTACTGGGAAATAACCGGGACTCTGTGTCACAATCTGTTTACTGGGCAGTTGTGAGACCTGTGTATTGATGCATATCAAATACTTGGGACAGGGCCTTGCACACAGTATGTGCTCAGTGAATGCTGGCTGTTATACAGGAAGTGGTGGAGGCAGGGAGTTTGGCAATATGGAAATGCGTTATGTCCAAAGGAGAACTGCTTCTCAATTGTCCTTTCCTATTCTTTCTTATCCTAGATGAATCGCTGGGATCGGGTAGACGTAGAGTCAATTGGGTAGAATGTACTGGCGCTGGCTAGAGAGGCCAAAGTGTTGTTGTATTTCTAATTCAAGGACATCTCATTCATGCCAGGAGTGAGGGTAGTAATTTGGGGTTTAAAGCGGTGATTGCAGTACTGTTGTGCAGCGGGTCCAGGCAGGTAGGGGAAGCAGCCTGGTGGGGCTGAGAAAACTGGGGAGCACACATGCACTCTCTAAGGGGCGACTGCAACCTGCCACTACCCTGTAGGGGGAACTAGCACTGCTAGACCTTACAGTTTTTAAAAGGTCTGGATTTTTATGTGACATCCTTTTGTTCGCCTTGAACACTGTCTTATTATGGCCACAGGCAAGCAATCAGTTCAGTAAGACCACATGAGATGAAAATAATTAGGTGAGGGACAGGCTGGAAAAAGCTATCAGGAGCTGCAGCTGGAGGGCATGATCATGAGAAATTCCCAGACAAGGTTACATAAGCAAGGACATCAGGGGTGGAGCTTCAGTTTTCAGCCCCTTCTCAGCTGGGTAAGAAACCCAAGGAAGGCAGAAATGCTAAAGCTACAGTTTTATGACTTTTGTTTGCATGATTTCTGCTAAAATAGGCTGGAGGAATGGGATGATGACTATTTTCTAACACTTAAAATGCTGTCAATACTAGAACTGTAATACAGCACTCTTTTAAACAAGAAAAACACATTTCTGTTTTTGTGGTTGACTACATGATTTCAGTTTTTGTTCTGTTTTCTCCAACCCCGCCATGAGAAATCTCCAAGCATAAGATTATTTTGCTCATCTCTTCTTTGAGGATAAATCCCTCTGTTTGAATGATGTTTTCTCAGGGCAGGGATGGGAAGTGTCTGCTAATCAATAATGAACCACCAGGAACAAGGAGGGTCTGTAAACAAAGCTCTGGCTCCCCTCATTATCCCATAGCTCAAGCATCCTGTGGGGCCATATGTAGGTTTGCAGAAGAGGTCACTCTTGGAAAATGGAAAGGGAATAATTGGATATTTCTCCTTCTAAGAATTCATGAGAAGGAAAAATGTGGAATGTTATATGAAAGTCAACATGGCCTAAGGGAAACTTTAATAGGCTTTTCAAGTCAGTCACTTGAGCCAAAATGGAGAGAGAGAATGATAAAGATGCAAGGCTCTCTGGGTGCTCAAAACATGAAATAAAGGAGACCTTTTTTTTTGGGTGGGGGGGCAACAGTGTAGTCTAAAAATGTCAAGGCTTATTGCCCAGGTTAAGTTTTTGATTTCTTGGTATCTGAGGTTAGCCACAGGGGAGTGTACTATTATAAAGTCACCTGGCTTCAGGGTGGCTCTCGTTGGTTTTATTCTCAGATTCTTAAGATAAGGAATCCTCTAAGAAAACCTTCCTGAGACTCCTGTGTGAGTCTGAGCTACTAAGAATCTTATGCCGTCTTCCAAAGTCACTGTGTAAATGTGCATTTATCAATATGATTGTATGATTTCTCCTCCCCATTAGTCTTTAAATCTTTGGGTATTCTCAAAGATTAAAAGATAAAATATCATTTGGGTATATTGAACTATGTACACCATGACAAATGTTTACTTTTCTGGCTCAAAGATAATGATAAAATAAGTCTATTACCCTGATCTGTATAAACTGTGAACACATGCTTTACCATACGAGAAAGCAGATCACCTTAGGCACGAGTCAGTAGAAATATCAAAGAATCAAACCTGCTAAAACTGAAGATATGATAGCTATTGGATCCAGATATAAAATAACAGAAAACACAATAACTGAGAGAAGGATTATTATTTCTCTCATTTTACATATGAGGAAAACTAACATGTAAGTTGGGTAGCTTGTCCAAACTCATCCACTTTGTAAATGGTAAGGTCTAGATTTGAAGTCAGGCAGTTTGGTCCCATAATTCCTATAAAATGTGTTTTATATTTTACAGAAATAAAAGGGGATACAATGTGATGCAAGCAAAAGAGACCTCAAAACTGACTAGGCTGTTTTAAAAAACAGCTAAAGAGAACTTTCTAGAAGTGAGAGAAGTGAAATTTAAAACTCACTGAACAGATTAATTAGACATGGCTGAAAGCAAAATAATAAATTGGAATATAGTTTTGAAGAACTTACCCAGAATGCAGCACAGAGAGAAAATGAGAAGTAAAATATAAACAATAAGGTAAAAAATACAGAGGATAGAGTAAGTTCATTCAACATACGTTTAACAGGAGGAGCTCCTAAAGGAGATAACAGAGCAAAGGGGGAAGAGCCAATATTAAAAGTGACTGAGACATTTTAAAGAACTGACAAAAGATACCAATCCTCAGTTTCAGGGAGCCAAACAAATCCTAAACAGAATAATAAAAAGAAACCCACATCTAAACACATTGCAGCAAAGCCTCAGAACCCCCAGGACAAAGACACGATCTTAAAACAGTCTGAGAATAAAAATACACAGACCCAGAATGAAAACTGATTCATAACAGCAACACCAGAAGCCAAGAAAAAGGGACTAATATCTCCAAAATGTTGAGGGAAAACGATTGCTGTGTACCTATTTGTGTATCCAGCAAAATGGTCTTTCAAGTGTGAAAGCAAAATAATAAGATAAACCAAAGCTGAGAATGTTTATCCCTAATGACTCTCACTAAAACTTCTGAAAGACACAATTTAGGTGGAAGGAAAATTAGCCTAGAAGGTAGGTCTGCAGTTCAAGAAGGAACAGTGATTATTGAAAATGGTAAAGGTGTAAGTAAATCTAACCATTGGCACTGATTGTATAAAACAACAATGATAGTATGTAAGTTGGGAGAGGATGACTGGACTTAAAGTAGGCTTAGATCTTTATGTTGCTTGTGAGAAATGTACAGCTATTGATTAAATTTGTTTCATATGCATATTAAATTTCCTAGGGTATGCACTAAAAGGATAGAAATTAGGGAGGAAATGAAAAGTGAAGGAAAAAATCCATCTAAAAGTAAGAACGAAAAATATGTCACCAAAAAGGGGTCACAGGAACAAAAACCCCCAAAACGCAATTCAACAGATGATGAAAACAGATCAGTAAGTACTATCAATGGAAAATGACTAACTGGAGAAGTTAAATGATACGGTTTGTAAGACTAATTTAAAAACAAGGGAAAGGAAAGGAAATGCAGCTATATGGCATTTAATATATAAAGACAAAAGATATTAAAGATTAAAGACATATACTCAATGGTGTGTGCCTTTCAACTGGAGAGTACATATCTTTTTCAAACAAACACACCTACACCATTAGTTAGAACTCATTGAAATGGAATGGAAAAAATACACCAAGAATGAAAAACACACAAACCAAAATAAAGCTAGTGTAACTAAATTAATACATGGCAAAATACAAAATAAGACTTTAAGTAGAAATGAAAAGAATCACTAGAAAATAATAAAAATTTAATTATTACATAATCACAAGTGAAGAAACAGGAAGTTATAGCCATTCTAAATGTGCAAAACAACAACAAATAACAAAAAGAAAAACCGACAAGGAGAAAGTGACAAATTCATTATCCACCATGCTATGTAATGGTGGATAGCCATGCATATCCACCAGAGGGCAGCCATGCTCCGTAACTGATAGACCTCCCAAAATCACATGAATTTTGATCCATCAGATCAGGTATGGATTTGAAATCACAATAGACATACGCTCAATGATGTGTGCCTTTCAACTGGAGAGTACAGCTCTTTCTCAAACACACATACATTAGTTAGGACTGATTGTATAGTAGCCTCAACAGATTTCAAAGAACTAGGATCACACAGACCACATATTCTGCCACAACGCAGTTTAGAAAACTACAAAAAACTAGAAAAATCCCTTCTCTTTGGAAAATTTAAAACATATTTCTGAGCAACCCATGTGTCAAGACAAAATCATAATAGGAAATACAAAAATACTTAGCATTAAATCTTGTTTGACAAAGCTTATACTATTTACAAGGAAATGTATAATCTTAAATAACTGATACTCGGCCTGAGCATTCAACTTGAGAAATTAAAGAGAACAGAAGAATCTTCTCAATAAAAAGTAAAGACAACACCATATTGAGTTACAAAATAAATTCATGTGGAAGCTCATAGGACCCAGAATGGCTTGGATAAGAAGAAACAGGCAGGGAAGATTTCCTATCAAGATTTATAAGGTGTGTATTAGGACCAATGGACTAGAACTGGCCAATGGAACAGTGAGCCCCACACAGTCCAACACATATATGGGAAGTGACATGGCAGAGCTGGCATTGCACACCAGAGGGGAAGCAGGGTACTTTCAGTACATGGTATTGGGACCACAGGATAAAAAAGATAGATCCCCACTTCCCATCATACACAACAATCAATGCCACATAGATCAAGGTCCTTTATTTTCAAGTGTCCAGTGTTAGACAAATTATACAATGGCCCTGCTCCTAACCATGTAATTCTTTTTCTCAGTCTAGGCTCTGAACAACATCCCTCTTCATCCAACAAATATTTTCTGTGTGCCAACTATCTTCCTGCCAATTGTTCTAGGCATGGAATACACCAGTAAACCAAAGAGCTCTACTCTTGTGGGGTTTACAGTCTTGTGGATAATTGACACATATGGCAGTTACTATGTATCAGGCACTTTATCAGCCATGACATACTCATTACATCCTTGATAGATACTACTATCTGTAAGTGCCAGAGCTAGGATCTGAAGTTAGCCTGCCAGCTCTCAGAATCCCAGCTAACTACTGTATTACATCTACTGCCTTCCTTACTGCCTTATGAAGAATGTGCCATGAAATGTTTTTGCTTAAACATGTATGTGGTGATCCTAAGACATTGTTACGTGTAATGAATTGACTTTTCTCCTACGGATCTAACGTACTGGATAGGTACCATCCATCCTTGGAAGAATTTTGAGAATAGCTACTCAAATCATTTTCTGTGTTGTGTGGTCAGATGAGAAAGGCTGAGTGGTGCAGAGATGGCACCACTGTGCTCTAGCCTGGGTGACAAGAGTGAGACCCTGTCTCAAAAAAAAACAAAAAAGTAACAAAAACTGAGGTACAGTGATTCCAACTTCTGGGTAAGCTTAACCATACCTTAAAATCTAATGCTGACTAGGTGAAATTCAGACGACGTCATAGATGAGCACCTAAGTTTTTTGCTTTGTTCTGTTGGTAGATTTTTACAACTGCCATCTTCATTCTACTCTCAGAAAGTAAAGGTTTCAAGACATGTTTTGTGTCTGTAAGAAAGCATCTTCACGACCCCATGGTCAACAAATTTGATAATCGATAAATCTTTATGTCCAATTCCCAATATTTTCCTTTTGTAACTGCTTCACTGGAAGGTTTGAGCATATATTATACTGTCTAAACCTTCTCCTTGGCTGGACAAAACTAAGCTTCCTTGTGCTTTGTATTTCCTTCTACTGTCCTAAGATGCTGTTCCAGCTTTCGTGGTATTCAGCTTTCATAGCAGGGATGCTGGGAGGTCTGTGTAACAGATGCTTTTCCCCTAGTACAACTCCCCTCCTTCCTTCCTTCCTTCCTGGGCAGCCAGCTGAGATGCCTGTGTTAGAATTGGCTCCTACTGTTCTCTGCTGCACAAATCAGTCAGCTAAAGCAGCCCTGCTGGTGTCCTAAGGTTTAACCTTGCTACAGTGAAATGGCAAGTAGGGACATTTGATTGTCTTGCATACGAATCCAGGGATCTGCCATTTTGTAGCGAAAAGCTCATCAAAAACTACCAGAGGAAAAGAATCCTGCCATTCTACCTAATATCAGTCACAAAATAAACTCCAGCACATGAAAACCAACTTTAAGCCTACTAGAAAACAAACATATGCCATATGTCTGTGGATAGGGAAGTATATTTTAGTGGTTCTCAAAATACACATATAAAAGCCAACAAATCGGGATAAATAAAATTTAAAACTATGCAAAGAAACACCTGAAACAAAGTTTAAAAACTATAGACTGAAAGAGGGGATTTGAAATTAAAATTAGTATCCAGATCTTGTAAAGATCTGTGAGAAAAAAACAAAAGAAATAAGGTCAAAGGTTCACATAGCTGGACGCAGTGGCTCATGCCTGTAATCCCAGCACTTTGGGAGGCTGAGGCAGGAGGACTCCCTGAGCTCAGGAATTCAAGACCAGCCTGTCCAACATGGTGAAACCCCGTCTCTACTAAAAATACAAAAAATCAGCCAGGTGTGATGGCGCGTGGCTGTAATCTCAGTTACGCAGAAGACTGAGGCAGGAGAATCGCTTCAATCCGGGAGGTGGAGGTTGCAGTGAGCTGAGATCACGCCACTTCACTCCAGCCTGGTGACAGAGCGAGACTGTGTCTCCAAAAAAATAAAAATAAAAAAGTTAATTCAGTTGGAAACCAGAATAGCCAATGAACATCTGAAACGTGGTCTCTTCCCTAGTAATGCAGGAAATGTAAACCAGTGAGAGATCTCACACCCATCAACTTTGTTTTAAAAACAAAATTTTTAAACACTGACAGTACCTACTGTACTTGAGGAAGTGAAGAGATGAGAATCCTCCTACACTGCCGGTGAACTCTGGAGATTAATTTGGCAAAACCTAGTAAAGCTGCAAATGTGCCAGGTCAGTGCAGTGGCTCACACCTGTAATCCCAGCACTTTGGGAGACCAAGACAGGCAAATCGCTTGAGCCCAGTCATTTGAGACCAGCCTGGGCAAAATGATGAAACCTGGTCTCTACAAAAAAATACACACGCAGAGTAGAATCCAATTTAAATTATATTCGGTTAAGTCAAGGATGTCACGAAAAGAACATATAAATATGCTAATAGAAGGGGGAAATGGTATAATAAAAATATTAATCCAAAAGAGGCAAGAAACAAGAGAAAAGGGTAGGTAAAATGCCCTGGTCATGGAGAAAACAAATGGTTCAGATGTAGATGTGAATCCAAACACATAAATAATTATATTAAATGTAACTGGGTTACGTATTCCAACTAAGAGACTATGTTTAAAGAAAATCTATATGCTGTTATGAGAAAAATACAAAAGGATTAAAATGGATGAAAACGATGTATTATGCAAATACTAACCAAAAGTAACTAATATAGCTACATTTATAAAATAAGGCAATAAAGCTTTGGTTGAGACTGATTATGAAGGACATTTCATAATAGAAGGGTCAATCTACCACAAAGACATAACAATTCTAAATTTATGTTCACTTAGTAAACTAACTTCAAAATAAAAGATTGACACAAAAGATATGCAAATCTACATTCATATCATAATATTCTATCACTTCTCAGGAACTGGTAAGAGCCAGGTAAGAAATCTATAATGATCTTGATCTGTAAAACATGATTCAATTTGACCTAATACGCCAAACAAAAAGCATCCAGTAAGGATAGAAACATATTCTTTTCAAGTAGACATGTATTCTCAAAATTGACCATATAGTGGGTCAAAATGGATGTCTCAATTTCAAATGTATGTTTAATGATAATGTAACATTATGCTGGAGTCAACATAACTAGAAAGTTTTCAAATGTTCGGAAATTAAGCAATACATTGCTAAATAACTCACAGGTTAAAGAAAAAAATCAGAATGGAAACTAGAAAACATTTTGAAATGAATGATAATAAAAATACAGCATATAGCCTTAAAATGCAGATATTAGAAAACAACTAAAAATCGATTTTCCAAGCAATCGTCTCAAGAAATTAAAAAGTCCAGCAAATTAAAGCCAAAGAAAGGCTGGGCGTGGTGACTCATGCCGGTAATCCCAGTACTTTGGGAGGCCGGGGCGGGTGGATCGCTTGAGCCTGGGAGTTTGAGATGAGCCTAGGCAACATGGAGAAAGCCCATCTCTACAAAAAAAAAAAAAGTTAGCTGGGCACGGTGGCACGTGCCTGTCAGTCGCAACTCTGCAGTGAACTATGATGATCATACCACTGTACTCCAGCCTGGGCAACAGACTGAGAGTGAGACTGTCACAAAAGAAAAAAAAAAAATAGAAAAATAAACTTCGGAGCAAGAACAAATAATATAAAGCTATTTGAGCCTTGAAAGTAACTTTTAAAACATGTAAGTAAAAAGTGTTTTTGACAGTTTTAATAATACACTGCAAGAACTCCCCTTCATATAAACTAAGGGAAGCGTGTGCTTTGTTTTGTTCAAAACTTTAAAAGCAGGGCATGGCTCTTAGTAAAATCTCATCACCAGCAGCAAACTATTCATGGTACCATCTCCATGTGTAGTTACCATTGTTAGTGATTCTATATATTGGAGCAAACATCTGACTATTCCATTATATTATTTTCATGATGTAGTTGTACCTGAGCATTTGCATATTGAAAAATTTATTATAAATCACTTTCATTTTTCTTTTCTACTATAATAGGGGATTATAGTCTATATTATAACATACTGAATATAGTTATATTTAGATATATTATGAATTTCATTTCATGATGGTAAAGTGGAAATTTCAAAATACTTTTAAGAAAGTGTCAGGTTTGACAGTTGAGAATCTCTGGATTTGATGCCTGTTAAGGTCCTTCTCAGCCTTAACAGTCTGAGATTTTTTTGTAACCATTACTTCCAACAACAGCTTTGTTCTATTTTGAAACTAGTGTGTGGCAGGCACTGTAAGTGGAACAATATCTCATTTAAATCTAATCACCCTTATAATAGGTAGTATTACTGTAACTGTTTATATGAGAAAACAAATTCAGAGAAGTTAAATAATGTGTTCAAGTTCACGTATCTAGGTACAGTTGGACTGACTCCAAACTCATGTTCGTTTCACTCATGAAAAGGTCATTAACATACATTACTTTACTTAGAAGAGTTAAATACTATCTGTCGACAAGTGAGGTTAGGCTAATGTAAGCATCTGTAAGAGTCTCTGCCCACCACAGCAAGAAAGAGGAGAAGATGGAATGTATAAATATAGTAGGTACCTTTTTAAAGGTAGGACCAATTAATCATGTAAGGTAGTTATAAATAGATGACATCTAAAAATATATCATCAGAATAAGTTTCAAGCCATGCAAAATTCACCAAAACAATTTTTATTTCCAGTGTTTAATTGGGTATGCACACAGGCATGACACAGGTTTGGATTCATTAAGTCCTCATGCAGAATTATATTCTTCTCGATAAAGAAGCCAGTTCCGTCCAGGATCCACTATCTACACACCTATGTTACAACATTTATATCAAATCTGGTATCTGAAGAAAAGATACACATTTAATATGTTCATTTAAGTTACGTATTTTACAGAAAGATTAAAAATTCAAGTCACACAAAACTCAAAAACTGTATTAAAAGTTTGAATATAAAACTCAGATCCACCTGGAATGACTAAAGAATGGAAGTTCTGTATCCACCTGTGTTAAAACTGGTAAATGTAATGAAATTTGTTACCAATAAAACGCATTCATTTATTCAATGTAAGTTATCTAATTTTAACAATATGGCACCCTAAAAACCAACTGTATTTTTATGATGAGGCACTTTTGTTAGTGATGAAACCAAAAGAACAAATTTGCTGCACACTGATGCCAGCGATTTTCTTCAGTGATTTTGGGTATATGCTATGTAGTAAGTTGCAACAAATACCTTGCTCATTTGTATACAACTATCCAATATATTTTTAAATATATATATATATATATATATATATGTTCTTCTGGCTGTAGTAATGCACTGTAAAGCTATTTCACAGTGCAAAATGATGAAACCAGCCCAAATGAAGGCTGCATAATAACAATTCTGATACAAGAAAATATTGACAGAGTTACTGGAACGTGTAACAGTAGTTTTTTTACTTGCTAGAGTGGACATAACCCCAGTTTAAAGACAGGGATGAAACTCTGCTTTATTGCCTGGGGTTTCAGACAGTTTATGAGGTTGGGCATTCGTTGCAGAACTAGCATTTTTGCTCACGTTCTGGAAGCTTTCTCCGTTTATTTGGTCAGGTGACTGTGGTGGTATGGAAAGAAGGGGCCTGTTTGTTGAAGCCAAGGTGCTGGAAGAACTGCCTGTGTCACAATGAAGAGACAAAGGTGTGTCGGTCTTGGCTATTCCTCGTGTGCTTGGGTTCTCTGTCTGGGGATCTCCGCTTTCTCCTCTGCTAAGGTCAGAGGTACTGGTGCGTAGGCGTTCCCTGGCCAGCCATTCTGAGATGGAAAGGTCCTGGGCTGAGCATTTTGGTTTTAATCGGTTTACAGCTGAAAGTTCTGATTCTCTCTCCCCGCTCTGCTCATGCACTTTCCAAAAATTCAAAACGCTGATTTCAGTAGCATCTCTGTGCCCTCCTAGTGTATGTCTGCGCCGGATGCTTTTTCTTTTAGCAGTCTCGGCATTCACTTTGTGATTCCCTACTCCAAACATGTCATCTGCAGGGGCTCTGGGTCTCAGTTTTAACCGATCTGCTATTTTCGTTTTCCATGTGGGTTCCTGTTTTTCGGATTCGCCTCTGGTGGGTGTCAGTAAACTCCCAGTTGACTTTCCTTTTTTCATAACATCAAACACTTTAGTTAATGAAGGTGCTTCTTTCTCATTCTTGGCATCTCCTAGACTTCCACTATCTGACTTGAATCTAGCTGATTTTTTCCTGGAAAGAGTATCACATTCGATGAGTTTATGGGAACTGAAGAGCTGTCTCCGGCTATCCAAACTTGATGTTAAACTTCCCTCGGTGCAACTTAATTCACTTCCTTCAGAATTTCTCCGGCTGCTCTTAGTCACTTCTTGCAGTTTTCCTTGGAAAAGCCTCTCTGAAGTCAAGGCTGTGGGGAACACGGGAAACTCGCTCTCGCTGTCGGTTTCCACAGGCCGCCCTTCGCTGATGAGTTCGCTTCTCTCGTCATCTGCCTCGTCCCCCTTACTCTCTGCCACAGATTGTACCTCAGGGCTCAGTCGACTGGAGTCCAGGCTAGTCAAGTATGTAGCAGACGATGTGGTGGAATAGTCTGAGGTGATGGTGCTGACGTTGGCCAAAAACTCCCTATGTTTCGTTTCTGGACTGGTTGATTTCTTCATGGAAAACCTTGCCAGGGAGGCCTGGGAAGACGTGCTGAGCAAAGTGCCAGAGTCAGAGCCTGTCTCTTCAAGGTGGGAGGACTTCTGTGCCAGAAGTGACCTGGGGCTCTCTTTCAGGATGGCAAAGCGACAGCTGAGAGTTGGTGACTTGTTGTGTTTTGAGTTGTGTGGTGGTGAGGGTTCTTCGGAAGGCGTGCTCTCTTTTCCTAGTGATATCTTTTCATCTTTTGTCGTGCTGGGATCTTTCCTAGTGCTGTTTTCTTTGGCAATGATGATCTTCTGTTTTCTGCCCAGTGTCCCACTTTCTTTTTTGGACTCCTCTTTAGTATCATTGTGACACTGTTCCACATTTTCTTTCTTAAAAAACACGTTGTCCAGTTCATCTTCTGAGCTGCTAGGCTGTGCTTTTTCTTTTGGCTTCTTCCTCTTGCGACTAGCGGCTGCAAAGATGGAGGACACAAGCAGTTCCCTGCTATACTGATCCTTTCCAGATCCCCAAGAACCCTGGGAAGCAAGAGAGAAGAAAGACTCTGAGCATAAGAATGCAGCTGAGTTCATTTTCTGACAAGCTTGTCTCCCAAATATTTCTTATCAAATTATATCTACTAAAGCTCTGGAAGCATTAACGGTGCAATTAGCTTGTTTTTAATACCTCTTTTTACCTTGGACCAAAGTCAAATTTTTATTTAATGAGTCCAATTTCTTGCCTCGTGGTATTTAACTGCCAAGCCACAGCTCATACACATCTGCCTTTCAGGAAAATAGTCTGTGCTTAGTGCCGATTCCTATCAAAATCCCCCAAACACCTGACCTTCCCTCCTTCCACAGTGCCCAGGCATTCTTCACTTCCTTCATTTGGAACAGAGGCATGGGATAGGTTAAACAATATTGTGACATGGTCAAACATCATATTCTGATATAGGTTATTAAATGTTTATGACTGACTTTAATTTTTCTAATTACAGGTACCACACGACATAGATACTGTATCAGATAAGCTCATTGAGATAAGGGAACTCTGGTCTTCCATTAGTTCATTCAGGCGGGATCTTCAAGGATCTGCCTTAAGTAAATCAGGTTGGTAATGTCTTCATTTATCTCAAGGTAACAACGGAATTAGAATATTCAAAAAACAGGCCAGGTGTGGTGGCTCATGCCTGTAATCCCAGCACTTTGGGAGGCCGAGGCGGGCAGACTGCTCGAGCCCAGAAGTTCGAGACCAGCCTAGGGAACATGGTGAAGCCCTGTCTCTACAAAAAATTAACTGGGCATGGTGGCACGCACCTGTGGTCCTGGCTACTTGGGAGGCCAAGGTCAGAGGATCACCTGAGCCTGGGGAAGTCGAGGCTGCAGTGAGGCATGAGGGTACCATTGCACTCCAGCCTGGGTGACAGAGTGAGAACCCATCCCAGGAAGGTAGAAAGGAAAGATCAATTAACATAAGTACAATTAAAACCTTACCACAGAAACACCGTAGTGCACTGTTTTTGGGAAAGTTATTTGCTATGTATAATGGGTTCTTTTAAAAAAATTTTTTTAAGATGGAGTTTCACCATGTTGCCCAGGCTGGTCTAGAAGCCTTAGTCTCAAGCCATCCTCCCACCTCAGCCTCCCAAAGTGCCAGGATTTACAGGCATGAGCCACTGCATCTAGATATAATAGGTTCTTGATTGCAACTATTAGTTTGTTCCTAAATATCTGCTGGTTTACCACACACTTTTTAAGACAAGCAGGTAGGCAGGAGGTATGCTGAGTAATAGAAGCAGATAGTATATTTCTCTATTGCCTACAAATCTTAGACAAGTTAAAACTGCTCTATTTAAAGTCTTAAAGTAAAAATTTAGGCTGTTCTATCAAAGAATTCACCAAGATGAAATCACAGATGAACAGAACTTTGTTTTTATAAGTTATAAAGACTTTCATAATTATCCAGCACATTTCTAATGGTTATTTACATTTCCCCCCATTGTGCTGAAGACTGTAGGGGATAATGGTTGTGACTGGGCTCTCAATTGGGAGACCTTGGTGTCCATCCTCTCTAGCTTGCTGGGTACGAGCAAGGGATTCACTTTTAAACATCTCAATTCCGTGGCGAGAAGCAATTAGATTACACTGTCTTTCGGATTTCCTTAAGGTTCTCTTTACAATTCTATGATCATATATGTGTTGAGGCAAATTACTCTACTTTTCTACAGAGACTGTTAGAAGTAGTTAATCATGTCATTGGGATATCTACTATATTACAGGCATGGCATAACACCACTATGGATAAGAAGAAAAGGCTACTGTAATAATAGGTTAAGAAAAATGCATCTAGAGAAGGGAAAAGCAGGGATTTCAAACAGGTAAATCTCATCTGCTGGCAATAGAGTTAAGGAAACTGTTCTAGATTAAAGAAGTCTAAAGAGATTTGACAAAGAAATGCAAGGAATGATCCTTGATTGCATTCTGTCTAAGGAAGTAAAGAATATTACTGGGACAATCTGTATAAAAACTGCACATTAGATAATAATGTGTTGTACTTACCTTAGTTTCCTGAGTATGAAAATTACACTGTAATTATATAGGAGAATGTCCCAGTTCTCTGGTGATACATGCTGAAGTATTTAGAAGTAGTGTTATCTCTACAAGTAACTATCAAATGATTCAGAACAAAAGTGTGAATTTAAAACTGATGAATCTAGGGTAAAGGATTTGGGTGCTATTATTCTAGCAGCTTTTCTGTAGGTTTAACGTTTTTCAAGATAAAAAGCTGGGCAAGAAGATGAACATCACAAGTAATAGAGACATGATAAAACATTTTTGTAAGAATTATAATTTAATCCTATGGAGTCCTATTATGATATTTAAACATGATATGTAAAATTCATGTCTCATTACAAAACATAACAATGTTTTAAGAAGTCTGACAATTCCAGTTGCTACTGCCTCAACAGAGCAAAATTTAGATCCACTGACACGACAAAAAACTTTCTAAGAACTATAAACATCCCACAAACTACTAAAAAAGTTGTGTAATTGAGGGAACACAGATTGTGTAAAAATATTATTAAAAAAACTAGTGATTTCACTGAAAAGGCAAGACTATACCGTCTGTAAAAACGCATAACAAAAAATTGATAATATTTCTGAAATATTTACCGATGATATGATGTTTGGGATTTGTGTAAAGATGGTCCTAGAGGGAGGGAAGCAGGTGGCGTACAGAGCAAAGGGAGTTGGCCGAGTGCTGATAATTATTGGAGATGAAGATGGGTGCAGGGAGGCTTCTCATTTTATTATTCACTTCTGTATATGTTAGGACCTAATTTTCACATTAAAGAATGCCTTAGTTCTTTTTATTATGCTAAAACTGCACAATGAGAAGAATATGAACTTTTGAGTTCTTATTTCAACTCAAAATCTAGTGTTCTTCTATCATATATTGTTTTAGGAATTAATTTTTTGATTATACTTTGTTGCTCTGTCTCATTAGACACAGGAATGTATTTGTGTATCAACCGTAACAATCAGCCAAAAAACAATTCCCCCCTAAAATATTTCAAATTATATGAAACAATTTACCTTAGATTTTGTTGAGTCACTAGTAGCTGAATCTGTGAAAAGTTAAATAAAACATGGTCAGTATTAGCCAATCTTTACTGCTTTCCACAAACAATGCAAAACTTATGGAAAGACAGGCACAGAACAAATGTGAAAGCAAAACTCAAAACAATAGAACACAGTGGATAGTCAGAGCTCACAAAGATGCAAGCTGCACCACAGAAAGCCACCGCCATGAAAGGATGCTGTGAATTGTAGGCAGAACCAGCTCAATGATAGAAATGGCAAAGGAGCCCTGTGCTAAACAAAAACAGAAATACTCGTGTTTATTAGATTTTCTAAATATTAAATCTAGCAATAAAGAAGCTTCAGGACAGTGTAATAACTTTTTTTTAATGTACCACATCCTGTATCTGAGACTGATACACAATGTAGAACTTTTAAGAGTGTTGGCCGCCCTAGCTACAATTGAGACACTCATACTGGCATGTTTATGTTGATTTTTGTCAGACTTAAATTTTCTAAGCATTATGCTGTATGCGTATAGATGCAAAAGAGGCATTAAGATAATCTTGCTTCCAGGTCACTTTGGTTTTATATTAAATAATGTTTATCTTTGTGCTTCAGACCCCAGTTCCATAGCAGTGCAGTGAGGGATCCTTTTGACTAGTTTAGTTAAATTGCTACCAGTTTTGCAATTATCTATTAACAAATGCTATTATGGAAATGGAAAAATGGAGACCATAATTTTACTGTCTGGCAAAAACTCAGATTATACAATTATAAAGAGGGTAGGAAGGGGCTAGCAATATTCAGGATAATACCAATTTTGCAGTTTCATCTTTCAACATTAGGGAAATTGGTTTTCAGAATTAATGAGCTGAGCCCCATGCCACGCCCCTTTTAACACATGGCTAAATGCTTTATGACTTTAAGAACTGGTAGACCATACCATGCTATTTCTCCTCAGGGTCTGCTTCAGAAATAACAAGAAACAGCAGAAAAACTTTTAAGAAAGTAGTATTGATCTGTTTACAATAATCTTAAGAGAAACTTTACACCACAGATCAACTATGTTTGCATTTACAAGAATCGGGGGTTTCTGCAGACAAGGCAGCTACAGTGTGGACAACAGTCCTCCTTCTTCCTACAGTTCCAGCTGTCCATCAGGGACATCACAGAATCCACTAGTGACATTACCGTGTGATAGACTCCTCCCACTTCGCCTGTTCAACATCAGTATAGATTTGCCTGTGTCAGTAAGAGCTGAGAAAACCCTTTAGGACTAAAACAAGAACTAGAGACAAAGGGAGAACATTGTGTAAAACAACATGCTAGATTAGTGCAACAGTTTGGCAGGAGAAAGTTTTCATCAAAAGAGCCTAGAAGAACTAATACTTAACCAAGCATTAGGGTGGCAACAGGAAACAGAAGAAAATAAATGTCAAATAGCTGGCTTTTTACTGTGACAAATAATACACTGTATTTATGAAAATGGTGCCCATTACCAGTTCAACAGATTTAACTTGCTGCTTTTAAACAGAACTCCTGGCTCAAGAATAAGAACTACTTATACAGCTCAGATCATACTTTCTGCCATCACAGCAACCACATACTCAGTAGCATATATCTGTTTTACCTTGTGATGACTATTACATGGAAACTGTGAATTAAAAAAATAAAAAAAATAAAAAAAAAATAAACAGTGGTTTGCATGCTCATTTCCCTCATAGTTCCATTCTGACAAACATTACAACTGCATGCACTGCCAATGGCATTAGAGTCACTGGAAGATAATTCAGATCAATTGGAAAAGGAAGATTAAGGTTTTTTATTAGTAGAAAGGAAGAGAAAAAGAAAAAAATCATAAGTAACAATTCACTATGATTGATTTGCTCTTTCATATTATAAGAATGTAGCTTTCAGCCTAAAGGTCAAGACTGCCCAGGCAAGAGTTACCTGATACATCTCCTGGGGAGACTCCTGTCCTTCCAATGTTGGTGAGTAAATGATCTATGTTTGGCACTGGCTGGGAGTCTACTGTGCTTTCCTCCTGCACTGTTGTCTATGGTTAATAAACAAAGATCTCTTCATCATCTCTTCAAAGATACTTTCTTTAAAATTTAAACAACATTTAGTAAAAGACACATTACTAAGTAAAGCACCTGTGCTTAATGTTTTTACATTGTTTACGCATAATTAACTGCAAAATAAGCACCATACTTGTATATTCATTAGATCAGAAACTGAGCTAGAGACCTGCTTCCGGGGCGCAAAGCGGACAATAGCATACAAAGCAAGAAGTTGACATTGTTGGCGCGCCAGGATCTTGTGTCCCAAATGAAACCACTGAGTACAAATGCTGACAGACAATACTTACAAGAGGCTCTTCAGCACCTTCTTCTGTGAAAAACCAGTCATGCTAAAATTTAAAAAAGGTGAGAAGAGAAATTAAACAAGCCTTTAAATATACTGAGATCTTGGAGGATAGTATAGAAAAAGGGTAATTTTCTTGGGGAAAAATATTACAACCAATCTCTGACCAAATAGCGGCTGCCCGTGAAAATGAATTTTCGTGCAGAGATGAAGCATGAACTTACGTGCTGGATGAGCGTTTCTACGATCTTGTACTGGTCAGGCATGTGGGTGACCATGTGAGTCATGTTGTCTTCTGATGTTCGAACAAGGGTGGGACCAAACACTATTGCTAGGTTTCTTGGTTCCATCTGAAAGAAAGGATGATACTGGGAAATACCAGAATTTTTCTTAAGGAAGTAGGCTGAAATTCCCATTGTAGGATTTTTGATGAAAAAGAATAAACAGAAAAATGGCTTTGATGTAGATTAAAAAAATAATGCTTTCTAGCAAGATTTTCTTTTTTGAGACAAGGTCTCACGTTCACCCAGGCTGCAGTGCAGTGGCATGATCACAGCTTACTGCACTCTCGATAGAATCTTATTATGTTGCCAAGGCAGGTCTCGAAAATCCTGGCCTCAAGCAGTTCTCCAGCCTCAGCTTCCCAAAGTGCTGTGATTCCAAGTGTCAGCCTCAAGTGGCCTAGTTAGGATTTTCAAAGCAGATGAGTACAAAACGTTTTTTCTGCATTAATGATAATGTGCAATGCATAATTAGCATTCATTTTTTTCCAAGAAGCCTTTGATTGAAAACAACTGATTTGGTTCAAAACGAGGGTTACCAAAGCTGGATTAACTGATAAAAATGTTAAAATCAAAGGAAAAAAAACTTGCAAAAGATTACAGGCACACCTGTAGTCCCAGCACTTTGGGGGACCGAGTCAGGTGGATTGCTTGAGCCCAGGAGTTCAAGACCTCATCTCTACTAAAAATAAATTAGCCAGGCATGATGGTGTGTGCATGTAGTCCCAGCTACTCCGGAGGCTGAGGTGGGAGCAGGTCGAGGTTGCAGCCTGGGCGACAGAGTGAAGAAAGACCCTGTTTGAAGAAAAAAAGAAAAAAAACAAAAAACTCCCTCCCCTTGAGAAATGAAAAGTGGAAGAAGTGCTTAAAGATACATGAAAGGTTACAGATTTTCCCTCTAGTACATCAAAATCACTAATGTGTAAACACCCAATGTTTGGAAATATTATTTCTGACCAATTTTTACTTGAAACCAATCTTCTGAAGCTACATTAATTTCCATATTTAGTATTCCTTGTTTAATTAAAGTATATATCTTTTGTTTTTCCTTCATTAAATCTTATAGTGTCTGATATATTTTGAATTCAGTATTTGATTAAAATAACTTTAATCAACCCTAATAACATCCCAGGAGGGTAAAATTCACTGCGAAACTCAAAAAGCCAAACTGGAAAAAAAAGAAAAGCAACTGCTGCACACCTAACTAGTGTAGCACACGCATAACGACACCATCAGTGCAGAGGAATAAGAAGAAATTGTGTTGAAGTCAGGATTTTTCTAGAGAGTTGGCTTGGTAGAAAGAAACTATGTGTGGGAAAGGTGTACTTAAAACTAGGCACCCAGAAATGTTTCTGGTCTCCCTCTAGAATACGTACTCATCCTACTCTTAAATCTGTGCTGGTGTTGGTGGCTCAAAAAACAGAAGTCTACCATCTCAAATGCCTTATATAAAATTTTTACTGGACTCTAGACTATGATTTATGTTTTTAGATTAATGATAACATACATTACTATTTATATGTATACACCGTAATATTTTATCTGGGTAAACAGTTTCAGCTGGTTCCTACATAAAACTGGTAGAATAGTCTACAGTTTATTCATAAATTTAAAAATTCTATTTTTCTTGAAAGATATTCCATAAAATACCATACCCCTTCTTCAAGATTCAGTGTAATTATATATTTTTTTCTTTTCATTTAAGTTCCTTTCTTTTTTTTATTATTATTATTATACTTTAGGTTTTAGGGTACATGTGCACAATGTGCAGGTTTGTTACATATGTATCCATGTGCCGTGTTGGTTTGCTGCACCCATTAACTCATCATTTAGCATTAGGTATATCTCTAATGCTGTCCCTCCCCCCTCCCCCCAACCCACAACAGTCCCTGGAGTGTGATGTTCCCCTTCCTGTGTCCATGAGTTCTCATTGTTCAATTCCCACCTATGAGTGAGAACATGCAGTGTTTGGTTTTTTGTCCTTACGATAGTTTACTGAGAATGATGGTTTCCAGTTTCATCCATGTCCCTACAAAGGACATGAACTCATCATTTTTTATGGCTGCATAGTATTCCATGGTGCATATTTTCTTAATCCAGTCTATCGCTGTTGGACATTTGGGTTGGTTCCAAGTCTTTGCTATTGTGAATAGTGCCGCAACAAACATACATGTGCATTAGTTTTTTTTTTTTTTTTTTTTTTTTTGAGACGGAGTCTCACTCTGTCGCCCAGGCTGGAATGCAGTGGCGCAATCTCGGCTCACTGCAAGCTCCGCCTCCCAGGTTCACGCCATTCTCCTGCCTCAGCCTCTCTGAGTAGCTGGGACTACAGGCGCCCGCCACCATGCCCGGCTAATTTTTTTGTATTTTTAGTAGAGACGGGGTTTCACTGTGATCTCGATCTCCTGACCTCATGATCCGCCCGCCTCGGCCTCCCAAAGTGCTGGGATTACAAGCGTGAGCCACCGCGCCCGGCCCACATGTGTCTTTATAGCAGCATGATTTATAGTCCTTTGGGTATATACCCAGTAATGGGATGGCTGGGTCAAATGGTATTTCTAGTTCTAGATCCCTGAGGAATCGCCACACTGACTTCCACAATGGTTGAACTAGTTTACAGTTCCACCAACAGTGTAAAAGTGTTCCTATTTCTCCACATCCTCTCCAGCACCTGTTGTTTCCTGACTTTTTAATGATCGCTATTCTAACTGGTGTGAGATGGTATCTCATTGTGGTTTTGATTTGCATTTCTCTGATGGCCAGTGATGATGAGCATTTTTTCATGTGTTTTTTGGCTGCACAAATGTCTTCTTTTGAGAAGTGTCTGTTCATGTCCAAAAATCCTCAATAAAATACTGGCAAACCGAATCCAGCAGCACATCAAAAAGCTTATACACCATGATCAAGTGGGCTTCATCCCTGGGATGCAAGGCTGGTTTAACATACGCAAATCAATAAATATAACCCAGCATACAAACAGAACCAAAGACAAAAACCACATGATTATCTCAATAGATGCAGAAAAGGCCTTTGACAAAATTCAACAACCCTTCATGCTAAAAACTCTCAATAAATTAGGTATTGATGGGACATATCTCAAAATAATAAGAGCTATCTATGACAAACCCACAGCCAATATCATACTGAATGGGCAAAAACTGGAAGCATTCCCTTTGAAAACTGGCACAGGACAGGGATGCCCTCTTTCACCACTCCTATTCAACATAGTGCTGGAAGTTCTGGCCAGGGCAATCAGGCAGGAGAAGGAAATAAAGGGTATTCAATTAGGAAAAGAGGAAGTCAAATTGTCCCTGTTTGCAGATGACATGATTGTATATCTAGAAAACCCCATTGTCTCAGCCCAAAATCTCCTTAAGCTGATAAGCAACTTCAGCAAAGTCTCAGGATACAAAATCAATGTACAAAAATCACAAGCATTCTTGTACACCAATAACAGACAAACAGAGAGCCAACTCATGAGTGAACTCCCATTCACAATTGCTTCAAAGAGAATAAAATACCTAGGAATCCAACTTACAAGGGATGTGAAGGACCTCTTCAAGGAGAGCTACAAACCACTGTTCAATGAAATAAAAGAGGATACAAACAAATGGAAGAACATTCCATGCTCATGGATTGGAAGAATCAATATCGTGAAAATGGCCATACTGCCCAAGGTAATTTATAGATTCAATACCATCCCCATCAAGCTACCAATGACTTTCTTCACAGAATTGGAAAAAACTACTTTAAAGTTCATATGGAACCAAAAAAGAGCCCGCATCGCCAAGTCAATCCTAAGCCAAAAGAACAAAGCTGGAGGCATCACGCTACCTGACTTCAAACTATACTACAAGGCTACAGTAACCAAAACAGCATGGTACTGGTACCACAACAGAGACATAGATCAATGGAACAGTGTAATTATATTAAAGACACAAAAAATTCTTCAGTAAAGACCTATGCTAAAGATTAATTCAGTACTTTTTAAATTAACTAGAGCAACAGTAAATCCTAACACGCAGCAAAACTGATGAATGATGTAATAGATTTCAGGAAATACTGAAATTAATTAGAGACTATTTCAGCTACAATTATATTGAAAACTCTTTGGCTTGTACAATATGAATTTCTGGAAACAGTCTAGGCTTTCATTTCCTTTCTCTTTTTTTTTTTTTCTAACCATTTTGTAGCCCTATCACTATGGAGGAAATTGAGCACCTAAAGGAAGTAAGCTTCTTGATTTACAGGTAATAGAGGTTGACACTCTTTTCTTTTTTTTTTTTTTTTTTTTTTTTTCTTGAGACGGAGTCTCGCTCTGTCGCCCAGGCTGGAGTGCAGTGGCGCAATCTCGGCTCACTGCAAGCTCCGCCTCCCAGGTTCACGCCATTCTCCCGCCTCAGCCTCTCCGAGTAGCTGGGACTACAGGCGCCAGCCACCGCGCCCGGCTAATTTTTTGTATTTTTAGTAGAGACGGGGTTTCACCGTGGTCTCGATCTCCTGACCTCGTGATCCGCCCGCCTCGGCCTCCCAAAGTGCTGGGATTACAAGCGTGAGCCACCGCGCCCGGCCGACACTCTTTTCATAATCAATCCTTACAACTTCCAGAACATGCACAGCCACTAAACTGATCTATCTTTCTCTACCTTAAGGAAAAATCACTCAGAAAAGAGCGTCAGCAATATTCCTGAGCTTATGGTATTCTTATATTTTCTTCCCCAGAAATTAAAACGACTGTTTCAGTACTTTAAGAAGTAATGCCCTTGAGTTAGAAAATCATCATTTTACAATCTCTGATGATATAATGGATTTAGGCAATAATCATCAAAAAACTAAGTTAAGATTACAACCTGTCAACCAAATACCATGTGTAGACCTTGTTTGGATATTGACTTAAGCAAATAACCCTATAAAGACACTTTTACAATCAAGAAAAACTGAATGGGGCTGGGCATGGTGGCTCATGCCTATAATCCCAGCACTTTGGTAGGCAGGTGAATTGCTTGAGCCCAGAAGTCTGAGACCAGCCTGGGCAACATGGTGAGACCCTGTCTCTAATACAATTAAAAAAAAATAATAACAATGTGAACTGAATATTAGACAATATAAAGAATATATTTTGTTGTGTTTGACAAAGAAAATGTGGTGGTGTTCAAAGGAATGAAAATGACTTATCTGTTTATATCTATTTTCCCTGTATTCTATTTGGCCTTTTGACTGTTGTAGCGCATGCATATGTTACCTCTTCAAAATATTGATATACAGCTAAAAAATCAGAGAAGTAAAATTTCTGACTTTTTCATTTTTCTTACTGAATAACCATAAAAGAAATCTTTTAAAATATCCTTTTAAAATGGTGATATCCTTTTAAAATGGTGACAACTGGTATTTTGGGATCTTTTGCTTTTAAAAACAATTTTAAGAAGGACTTACCCAGTTTGATGTTGAATTTTTGATGTTGAATTACAAACTTTTATTGAGTATTTGGCATGAAGTAATGAAGCATATCTTTTAAACTAAAGCCACTAAAAGTACATTTCTTCAATAAGCATTTTACATACCTTATTTTTTTCTGAATTTTCTGCCACTGTCTTCAGATGAGCTGAAAGGAACTTAAGTGTTTCATAATGATGTTCAGGCAAATCGTGAATCTGAAACAGATTATTTTCACGATGGATTTAGAGGCTGAATTTTAGTTGTATCCCCAAAAATATAAAATAATACCTACTAGTCTTTTTAATGTTTTCAGACGATCTAGAGGATCTTCTTTACGATTAGCTTCAATAAAATCAGCATATTTATCTGACAACAAGAACAATAAAACAAATTTATCTTAAATTGCCTAGGTGAATTGTAATCTAGTTTCCCTTTAAGGATCAATTTTAAACCACAACATAGGAAAGATTTCTACAGTCTTTGAAATGTAAATCTCTAAAATGTAAGTTCCCTGCAAGAACCATCCTATATTTACACAGCCTGTCCATTCCTCCCCCACCCTCCAACAACATCTAGTAAAGTGTCTTACATGGCACTTAAATACTTGGCTTGACTGAAAAAACATTTTTCTACTCATTGTACCTTATGATGTCAGAAGCCATTTGACTGGAAATAATAATATTAAGAAACAATAATATTAATTTGGCTGCAAACATGTATGAACAAGATAATACATATTTCGCTGAACCTAAATAACTTTTATGTTTTTAATATATGAGGGAGAACTAAATAAAGCCTCCTGTTTCCTTTGACCAAGACATTTTGTCCTGGTTCAATTTAATATTCTATGGTTTTCCAGTTGTAACTTGAACCATTTCCTTTCATGGGAGTTAACTCACCATTTGTGAAGAGAGGCTCAGGGAGTTTTCTGAAGAAGGATTTTAGTAAACTGCTTATCACATTCAAATCTCGCCATTTCTAGGTGTACAAAATAGAAATATAGTATTTTCATATCCAATTCCACCAAAGGGGAAAAAAAAAAGGATCAGTTATTCAAATAAGCAAACTTACATCATCTTGTATATCAATATCAGCCATTCCCTTGTTGAGTTCTTCTTGCATACTTGAGATGGCTGCATTATTTCCAGGAACTCTATAAATACCTGTATATTCAAGACCTCTTTCTTCAACTAATTTGCAACATATGTCAACTATTAATGGAATATACTGCAAAACAAGAAATAAACATTTTATTTAATGCAGCACAAATGTTTAGTAGTTGTATATCACAGCTAAAATGCCCCTTTCATCCAAAAAGAAACATAAATTGCTGTTATGTAATATAAAGAATACAGACATTATAGATCTGGGAATAGATAAAACCTGCAAGAGATATTTGAGACAGTAAGAAGAGAATAGACCGAGAGAAAGAGAGGGATCCCCAGAGAGATAACATTATAACAAGGAAGTAAGAACAGGTGAAGAGAATGTGGAAACCGTTCTGCTGAATGAAGAGATAGGAGGAGGAGACAGTAGTATCAATTCATGATACGAATCCTAGCATGGGTGTTTTAAACATATGCACATACATTTACATGTATTATACTTTCTTAATCAGGTTCTTGTTCTCATCCTTGTTTTAAGATGCTAAAAGCAGAAACACACACGATTTGAAGATGAATTCTTACCGACCATTTCAGACAAATTCCTAACGGTTGAATAATTATTCAATTTCAGAGTCAATACATTAGAAAAAAAGCATTACAGGTCAGAAATACTTAGGGAAACTAAGGTCTGCTATGAAGAGGAAAATAGATTGACAGTCTCTGTTGTCTGAAAGGCTATATACTCAGATCCCATTATAATCAAAACTGAATTAATGACTTGAGGAAATCCGGTGGGCTGGTGTCTCCTACCCGATTAGTATGAGCTGGTGGGCAGTCATCTAGTCGGACGCCGAAAGTTCCTGTAGCAGTTGGCTTTTTCTCAAATGTCTTTCTCATAAGATTTGGAATGCCTTTTCTCCATGTGCCTTTGTCTTTTGGGGGACTGGTATCATCTTTTGATTGCCATTCAAAATAAAACAACATAATAAAATGGAAATGAGTGTCTAAATCATGACTTTAAAAACACTTTATCAATGTTTACATAAATCCAAGTCCTGTAATACAAATAATACATCCTATATTTAACAAAAATATGTTCTCTTCCATATAACTTTTACTTCATTCTTTTATAATGCATGCTATAATTTTCTTTAAAACAGCAAAAAAAAAAAAAAAAAAAAATAGAATCAGTGGGTCATCTTTATCGTGAGACTTCAACAAAGGGAAAAATAATAGTTTTATTTCAAAATGATAGGACCTGAATCCTCCAAGTCATTTAAATTTGTAATGTCTCTGATTTAAGTATTTTTGTATTTTCCCTCACTTCCTCTTTATAATGAAGCTAGTGTTTTGGACCTCACAAAGGGAAAGGCCCAGTGAGCCCAGACCAAGCCTACTATGAATTTTGAGCTAGTTGACATGGGGCCTGGTCAGTAGAAATGGTACAGAAAACATAAACGTGCCTCTACGATGTCAGTTTTAAATCATCATATTTATTTGTTAGAAAGCTAACATCAATACCTTTACTGAGAAGTTTCCTTTCCGACTCTTCCTTCGGGGAGTGTGGGCTTTGAGTCTTTGGCTCTGATTTAGCACCAAGCAAAGTTTGCCTGATGCTGAGACTCTGGCGAGGTGTTTTTGGCAACGGTTCTGCTTTGCTGTTCAAGGAAATGACATTTGTTAACAATTACAGTAATCCCCCTCTATCTATGGTTTCAGTTACCCATGGTAAGCCATGGTGTGAAAATATTAACTGGAAAATTCTTGGAATAAACAATTCATAAGCTTTCAATTTTGTAGTCCTGCCCAGAATAAGAATCATCCTTTCATCCAGAGTAGCCACACTGTATACACTACCCGCCCATTACTATATGGGAAAAAATATAGTGTGGAGAGGATTTGGTACTATCTGCGGTTTCAAGCATCCACTGGGGGTCTTGGACTGTATCTTTGCAAATAAGGGGGATGACTGTACTGATTTTATATCCAAATTAACTGCAGGCAAGGTGGGATTCTCACCTCATCAGATTGTTGTATTCTTTTATTCTTCGACTAATTAGATCCCTGTTAGTGACTCCAGTGTCCTACAGAATAAGGTAAAATCAGAAAATCAATTCTAAACATAAATAAGTGATCCTTACTTTTTTGAGGCTATCTGTTGTACTGCTTTGCTTATTTAACACAAACACTACTATCATCTGTTCTCAGTGGAGCTGTTTCAAAGCTACTATTCAACATCACCGTGTGACAAATGTTCCAAGTGCCTCCCAACATTGCCAAAGGGTTTTGTTTCTTTTCTGTATCCATGCAATACCTAGGATAGTACCAGCAAGTAACATGTGTTCAATACTTACTGAATTGATCTGTCCATTTAAAACAAATGACTAGGAAGCAGCCAGTGTTTTCTCTAATACCAGAAAGAATGATCAGCATTTAAGAAATATACGTGTAAGTGATTTTTCTTTAAAAAGAAAAATAATATAGGTGGATGAAAGATGAAAACAGACTGCCAGAATTTGTTAGTGACTAATTTTTAAGGACAGTGAAACCAAGGATCAACTACTATCACAAGTGGCAGTTACATTATCAGAAGACAAAAAAGAGAAAAGCTCAAAATTTGCTTGATGTTTTTTTTAACCTCTGTGAGTCAACTTGTATGAAATGCTATATGGTAAACTCAGAGTTGACCATAAAGTGATCCTTTTTTTCCTATTCATTCCAATTATACATTGATATTGACTGGGGTTCTCAATTTTTTTTTAACCTGCCTCGTTTTGATTATAGTGAATGATGATACAGTTTACAAAGAATACAGTCTTTAAATATGGGAGTAAGTTATCTTGAATTTAAATAGACTCTTCCAACTTATCAGCTGAGAAGATCGTATGATTAAGATCTAGAATAAGACTGCCTGGATTTAAATCCTACCCCTGATGCTTAAGTCACTGTGTGACCTTAGGGAAATTATTTAGCCTCTCTTTGCCACAGTTGCCTTATTTGTAGAATGGTGGTGATGATAATAGGACACATTCATATGGTTGCTGAGATTAATGCATGTAAAATGTTTAAAATAGTATCTGCCATATGGTATGTGCTCAGTGAATTATTGTTTTCTCATCTATAAAACTGGGGAAAATACTTGTGTACCTGTGTCTTAAGATTAGATGGTGATGATAATAGCTCACATTAAATAAATGTTTATTACTTGGCATTCTTCATATGCATTATCTCATTCAATCCTCCAAACAGCCACTATGTGTCACAGAACAACTCATCTGAAGGAGTTTTAACAATGACAGTCTACTGCCTGAGACAATGCCTGACGCATAGTAGGTGCCTGTTACACAGAACTCCTCTGAACTATAACTTAAACCTGAAATCCACATCTAAGTTCTTATTCTCCCTGTTTATTTTGCAAAAATTCAGGTGTGATGCTCTCTGTATAGCAGGTAGTTGTACAACATAGGTTGCACTGATAAAGATCTGGTGTTATTTTTAACCACAAACAAGGCAGAGTGTAAACTACCAAAGGAAAAAAGCACACTTTTCCTATGGTATACGTTTTAATACTTTGAATTGGATATAATGGAAATGACTAAATTAGAACGTAATTTGCATAAGTTCACATTTAATGTAGGCATTCCTGAGTATTAAAAGAGAACTTTGTGCCCCTTTTTTGGTTATAATAAATAGGCATGAAAAGTGATAACACAGTAAAGAAAAAACTGTGTTAATGATAAGAAAATACTTGAGCAAATGCTGACTTAATCACTGCTAGATTTGCTTAAGTTTATAGTTATACATACTTTAAAAACTATCTTTACTATTTAAATTCCTACTGTAAAAATACCTTGATGATCATAAGCTGCAAATTCTCAAATCCCTAAACACTGTTCTGCATGAAAAAGAAAAGCTGGGCCAGGCACGGTGACTCATGCCTGTAATCCCAGCACTTTGGGAGGCAGAGGTGGGCAGATCACGAGGTCAGGAGATCGAGACCATCCTAGCTAACACAGTGAAACCCCATCACTACTAAAAATACAAAAAATTAGCCGGGCATGGTGATGGCTGCCTGTTGTCCCAGCTACTGGGGAAGCTAAGGCAGGAGAATGGCGAATGGCGTGAACCCGGGAGGCGGGGCTTGCAGTGAGTCGAGATCGCACCACTGCACTCCAGCCGGGCGACAGAGCAAGACTCAGTTTCAAAACAAACAACAAAAAAAAGCTGACTTACGATTTTTGAAAATGCAAGTTTTCTTATAAACTAATTATTGTGTGACAGTAGGCTATATCATATTCTTGACTGTATAGTTCTATTAACAAAAATCATCAGTATCACTCTGCATTTATATAGTTATTTATACTGGTAAGTATTTTTACTATACTATAACTTAAGCCCTACAACAATCCTGTCTTTGAAAGATGGAAATGGATCTGGAATAACTTGGTCACAAACAACCAGGACTAGGAATGTAGTTCACTGCTTCTGAGGAGGTATACAGAATATATAAATAACCTATTTTTCTAGTTCAGTGATGGTGATTTTCCAATATGTGAAAATAATATAAAAAAGGTATGTTTGAGTTTTCCTTTTCATCAACTGTTTTACATGAAAATAGCATATTATAATTTTTTATAAAAATGATATATCATATTCCTTAGATCTTTGTAAGAAAGTGTTGTGAAAGAGTCAGATTTCTCCAGCATTCCTTTGAACACCCACCTCTTCGTTTAGGTTGCTGCTCTCCTGGATCCTCTTGATCCAAGCTAACATATCATCTCTGTCTTCAGCCTGAAACAGGCATTCGCAGTCGGACGTGGTGAGTCGAAACACATTTTTCCTCTTGGTCTCACTGTAAGAGATGTCTATCAAGCAAGCATTAACACTGATGGGCTGCTCTTCCTCAGACGGAGTCGTCTGCTCTCTTTTATCTTTGTACAGGTAAAGTGAATGACCCCGAAGGACAACGTACATCTGTTTCCATGGCCGAATACTTCCACCAACTCGCTAGAAAACATGCGACAGTTCATTAAACCTGAAATCATTAATAGTCAATATTTGGCTAAATCTTTGTGACAGGATAAGCACATTAAGCAACACTCTTCCTCTGCATTTACATATAACTAGTGTAGCAGGTGGCAGATTTAGCTCACTACATAATTGTGAGGAGAGGAAGGATAAAAATTGTGGAGCTAAACTGAGTTAGGCAGTGTATTCATATCAAAGTCAAGGACAATGAAATCCCAACTTTAGCTGGGAAGGCAATATGAACAAAGCTAATCAAATAAAATAAAGGTAGCAAAACATATCAAAAACAGTAACGGAATAGAAAATTTAAAAATCAGTCCAAAAAACCTTTTGAGTGAAAGACTTACGTCTCAGAGCACACAAATGACAGATACTGCAGGAGTTCTCAAACAATTGTATACATAACTAATTAACAGAGTTCATCAACTTTATATGGCTAAGCAACTCTATCCACATCCAAAGTGAGTTTTCTTAAAATTTTTAAACTCTTCTGACAGCATTAAAATGTTCTTATATATAAGCTGTCCAAATATTATAGAAACTCTTCATGGCAAAGTCTTTTTCTGTTGAAATCTACTGGATGCATATATTGATATTTTTATATTTAACTTAATGTTTTTAAAATAAAATGAAACAAAGTTATACAGGTAATTTAAAATAAACTAAGAAAAGAGACATAAAAATTTAAAACTGAATTGCCACTTCCTAAAGGCCAATGGAATAACCCATTGCTAATAAACTAATAAGAAAAGCAGAGTTCCTTTTTAAATACTTTGATTTCCTTTTTACATTGCCAAAACGTAAGACAATATATTCTACATGTAGCTGTTACACAGGACAAAAAGTACTAAATTAATGCAATAATTAGATTTTTTTAAGGAATACTTTTTTTAATGTAGAAAAATCTATTTATAAATGGTTTTTTTCACTCTTTAATCTGGATATCATGCCATTTTATGTATACAGGCTTTATGGTTTATTTGTCAGGGTCTGCATTTCTGACACTCAGGGTGGCTTAGAAAATACACTACCTTGCCCTTATCAGTGACAAGGGGTCGGAAATGGAGCCACCCTTCCTTGGCAGCATCACTGAAGACCTCTGAGGAAGAATCTTTTCTGGACCCAGAGTCTTCCGATGACTTTTGGCTGTCTGGGATCTATAGAAAAGACCAAGAAAACAGTAAAATGTCAGCATTTTCCTTTATAAATACTTGCACATGGAAACTGCTTTGTGAAAAACTCTTATGTTTCAAGTGAAGGGCTATTTTTGAAAAATCCTAACTTTATATTTTTTAAAATATCTAGTCTCGTTTAAAAAATGTGAATTATCATTTTTTAACCATTAAAAATAACAAATCGTGTAATTTTCCTGTTCTTATTAGTTCACATTTTAGTGAAAAATGAGAAAATGATCGGTTTGTGATTTATGTCATTTGAAGAATGAAAACGGCAAGATGCAATAACGAATGGCTGAGAAGCAGCTAGAAACTGGTAATGCTGTGGCGGGCTTCTCTGAAGAAATAATATTTTGTTGAAATCTGGAGTAAAAATAAGAAGCCAGCCATAAAAGGTCAGAGGGAAGAGAAGTTTGGTGAGAATGCACAGCTAATGACTGTATATCATCATTATCACTTTAAATGTTCACTGATTAATGTGATCAACAAACAGCTAATTCTAGATCATTAAGGGTCTTTTAGGCCATGGTAGGAAATGTGAAAGAAGCATTAAGTGATGAATCGAGGGAGTAACTGATCACCCAGTTCAAAGCTCACTCTGAGTACTCTGTCAAGAGTGGATTCTAAAGGCACACGCATGAAAAGAGCTGTGACTATAGGAATCCAGGTGAGAAATGACGGCAGCTTGGATTTATGTAGTATAGGTGAAGACAGGAAGATTCAGGGTAGGCTGGAATTGATATGGGGGAGAGTGAAAAAGAAGTCTGGAATTGATATGGGGGAGAGTGAAAAAGAAGAAACAGGGCTAGTTCTGAAATACTTGGCTTCATCAAGAAAGTGAATGGAAGTGAACTTACTGAGAAGGGGAAAACTAAGGGATAACGAGGTCTGGGGGTAACTGGGGTCTAATCATCATGTAAACCTTGAGTTGCTGATTAAACATCCAAGTGATGGCAGCTGACACGAGCTGCAGTTCAGGAAGGAGGTCAAGGATAGCCATGTAAACTTGGGAGACCTCTGCATAAGATCACTGAGGAAATCAGGGTAGATAAAGAAGGGTCAGAACAACTCTAGGCATTCCAACATTCAAATATTAGGTGAAGCAAAAGAGCCTGCAGAGGGGATGGAGAAGTAGTCTTTCAGTTAGAAGGAAGAGTAGGAAAGTGTGGCAAGATGGAAGCCAGCAGAAGAAAGTGTTTCAGGAAGGGAGCCAGAAATTGCGTTGAATACCAGCGAGGGCTCAAGGAAGTTAAAAACCAAGGTTAACCATTAGTTTCGGAACCTGAATGTCAGTGTTGTTCTGATGTGTGTGAGCTGAGAAGAAGTAGAAACTATAGTTTTTTCAAGGGGTTCTGCTGTGAAAAGGAGTAGCGAATAAAGCAGGATGTGGATTCCAGGAAGGTTTCTATTTTAATGTAGGAAACAGAACATGGGTGCAGACAACAGTGAGTGAACGAGTCAATGTTAAAATGGTGACTGTGCAGAAGGGCACTGAGAAAGTGAGAGGCAAGAGAATCCAAAGAAGTGTGGGGGTTGGTTTTTAATAGGATAATGGTACAAGCACAGCAATATTTATGGTTAAGAATAAGGAAGGCAGCAAGTGTGGGTATAAAGGCAGGGGACTGGCTGGGGATGGTGGCTCACGCCTGTAATCCCAGCACTTTGGGAGGCCAAGGCGGGCAGATCACCTGAAGTCAGGAGTTCGAGACCAGCCTGGCCAACATGACAAAACCCCATCTCTACTAAAAATACAAAAATTAGCCAGGCATGGCAGGCGCCTGTAATCTCAGCTACTTGGGAGGCTGAGGCAGGAGAATCGCTTGAACCCAGGAGGTGGAGGTTGAAAAAGGCAGGGATATTTTTGGAGATGGTAAATAAGGAAATTCCTGTCTAATAGTTTCTATGTTTTCAGGGAAGTACAAGGGGACAGAGAAGAGAGAGAACAGGGGTGGGGTGGAGGGTGTTGGGGGAAAGCCACGAAATAATGTCCAGGATAGAAAAGCATACAACAAAATACAAAAAGGACTGCTGGGCAGTTAGATTTCTGGCCTTGAACTGATAAAGTCAGAAAAATCAGCACAATGTGTATCGAGTATTACATACTTACAGAATAAAAGGTTATAATATTTAAATATTAAATGTCTACTAAGTAAAAGAAGTACTTCTCTATGAAGAGATAAACTAAGGTAAGTAGAAACACTCTAATACCAACCTTGATTCCCTTCAGACTAGATACGTGCTTAAAGGACCTGTTGGGGAAAAAATATACGAATATTTTCAGTAAGTGCAAAAAAAACCTTAAAGATGTAAGAATAATTTGAATGTTACAATTAATCTTTCAATAATCTGACATTTCATCATTATCATGTTAAATGTCCACTATTCAATGCAAGAGAAAAAAAAGCTAATTTTATAAAAAATGTTCCACTTAATAATTAAAACTTTCTTAATTGATCTGGTAAATTAAAATTGTTTCTGCTTAAAGTGTGGGATTTTCTTTTTTTTTTTTTTTTTATCAAAGAAAAAGCTACTCAGGCTGAACACTGGGTTTTATGTTATTAGTTAACTGTAGCTGCAATGCTATATTAAGGATTTCCATGATGTTAATTATGATCAGTAAGCAGTTGCCATTAGCAGCCAGCTTCAGGGAGATGCTCCCTGTCATCTCCACTCATCCTGCTGGTGGATACCCTGAACTGGAAATGTGGCAGGGAGGGCGCATTTACAGACAGTCCTGGCCCTTCACTCTTCTACTCCAACCACGTTATGACTGCTTTCAAAAAGAAGGACAACTGTTGCCACTGAAAAGGCTTAGCGCTTCAGGAGACAGGTTCATGTTAAAATAATCGAAAATAATTTAACTTTTATTAAGGGACAATAAACTTTTTTTAAACTCAAAATTCATTTAAGAAACTTAGAGTTTTAAGATGTTACTAAAGGTGTCACTGTTTTCTCCTCTCAGAAACCTCCCCCTCAAACAACAACGTAATCAGAAACAGATATGCAAACTCAATCTTCAACTATATCAGAAGACACTGTAACTCTGAACTACACTATATAAAGAAGGGTGGCTAACTGCAGTGAAGTAAACAATGGATACAGGAAGAAAGAAGAGGGCACCGATTACTTGCAGATCTCAAAACTGCACTACATTGATTTCTGAGAGACTGAAACCAACCATCCCTTGTTTGGAACAATGGAAAATAGTGTGCTAAAGCTGGTGACAGGAGCCTCATTTGTTACCATGGAGTATCAGAGGAGAATGAGGAAACATACAGTCCTGCCATGTTTGCAGGAAACAGTGTGTAGTTGGTGTAGGGTGTGGTAGACTCTGAAATAACAGCAGTTTTTGATATCTTATAATGAGGAAGAAATAAAGGCTAAAATAGCTCACAAATCCAACCCTGTATCTTTAGGAAAATTCCTGCTAGCCTGGAAGCAAGCCCTGCTAGCCTCACACAAACCTCCCTCAAGTAGCTGCTCCAGAAAGAACTAATTTTATTGGAATATAAAGAATAACCAAATGGAAACCTCAGAGGACTGTATGCAAAGGTAACAAAAAAGACAAATAGTTCTTTAACATAAGGTTCAGTATCATAAAGATGTCAGTATTCCCCAAGTTAATTTATAAATTGATCATTGTATCAATGAAAATGTACATAAGAACTCAAGAACTAGAAAATCTGATTTTAAGGTTCAAATACTAAAATAAAAATAGCCAGGAGAATTCTGAAAAAACAAAATAATGATGGATAATAGCCTTACCAGGTAAGACGGACATTATAAAACTACCATAATTAATAGAACCTGGTGTACATTAATATACAGATAAATCAACTGAATAGAGCCCCCAAATTAAATACATATGACTTAGTATATAATAAAGATGATGTATCATCGGTGGGAAAAGGATGACATTCAACAGGTGCTTTTGGGACAACAAAGATATTAGAAAATGTAAAGTTGTCTCTTTATCTAATTTGAATAAATTAATTCCAGATGAGTCAAAGTTGTAAGTTTGCAAAAAAATAAAAATAAAAAACATAAATTTTGTCATACTTCTGGAGTAGTGACAGAATTTTTTGATACAATATGACTCAAAATTCCAAGGCCACAAATATTTCCTAAATTTAGCCACAGAAAAAATTTTAAATATTTTTGCATGGTTTAAAAAAGATGAAAAATATTGAATTAGGAAAGACTTGCAACACATCACAGAAAAATGTTAGCTTCCTTTATATAAAAAGGATGCAGAAGTCAGAAGAATCCGTAGAAAATAATCAAAAAATACAAAAAATCAGTTCACAGAAGAATATAAATATCTTAAATATACGAAATGGTGTTCAACTGCTAAGTGTCAAATTAAAACTGCAATATGCCATTATAATAATTAAAAATACATGTATCAAAGTAAACAATACACTGTGTTAGAGTGTAACAGCAGAGGCTTTTGTATATTGTTGGTGGGAATGTGGTTTGGTATAATTTTTATGGACAGCAATTAACAATAGATATTAAAATTAAAAATATGGCAAGCCGAGGTGGGTGGATCACCTGAGGTCAGGAGTTTGAGACCAGCCTGACCAACATGGTGAAACCCGGTGTCTACTAAAATACAAACTTAGGTGGCACATGTCTGTAATCCCAGCTACTTGGGAGGCTGACGCAGGAGAATCGCTTGAACCCAGGAGGTGGAGGTTGCAGTGAGCCGAGATCGTGCCATTGCACTCCAGCCTGGGCAACAAGTGCAAAACTGTCTCAAAAATAAATAAATTTTTAAAATAAATAAAAACACACATGCCCTTTGATGTTAAGAATCCTGTTTTCAATTATATTTATTCACACGTGTGCTAGCTGAACTATGTACAAATATAGTTAATGAAGTATTTGTGATAGCATAAGATTTGATCAATATAAATGTCTGTTAATATAGAGTATTGGTTAAGTATATTATGGTATAAACTATTCAATGGAAAATTAAAAAATCATGAAACAGCATGAGCGGACTATATGCATTTAAGGATCTCTAAGATCGGTGTCTATACCATGTGTCATCTGTTTGTAAAAATAATTAGAATACAATACATACACATATATGCATATTTAGGTAGTGTACATATGATTTTATGTATAGAATAGCTCTAGAATTACACAAAAGAAAACAGTAACATATTATGTCTGAATAGTACTGAATGGCTGCAGTTTCTAGGGTGAGAGTATGTAACATATTTTTCTACCATGTTTGTGTGTTACTGATTTTTAAAATTCAATTTAATGTTACCATTAACAACTTTATTTATTTGCATTTCTAATGTCAAAGTTAGAAAACATAAGACATCATTAAATTCTGAACTTATGTGTCAAGGTCATGCTGAACACCCATCCACATACAAATATTTAAAATAATACACCTGAAACTTACAATTTTGCATCTTCTCTGTAATCATCCAGACCCTCATCATATGATTTTGATCTTTCTGTCTTTGAGTTGGGCTGAGCATCCAGGCTAGGAGGGCCAACAGATTCTGTAATTAATTAAAATCCAATATTTAGACATTCACAAGTGGTTCCCAGATTCTTTTAATGGTGGAAAGATCAGTTTATCATACTATTCTAAGTGGAAAACAGAGCATGAGATACGGTTTACAAAACCACACTTTAGACATACCGTGGTCATGTGAGAGCTGACGGCGAATTAATGGAGCTGAAGTTGTGAGGCTAGGAGGAACTGTTGCTATGGAGGGGACCTGAGAGGTAGAAGCTGATATAACAGCAGAAGCAGGGATATGTGCAATATCATGATCAATGCTAGGGCTAGTTGGTTCATCTGTAAGAAAAAAGGAAAATCAGAATGTTCAATGACCTAATTGTTATTAATAATAAAACTCAGTCAATAATCATTATTAAGGGGGTCAGATAAAGATTTTAACACTTCACCACCAAAGCACATCACTAAATGACCTATTCCATCTGCTAAAAATTGATTTACAGTTATTACTCTAGTAATTCTAAATAATTCTGAGAATATGGTATAAGAAATTAAATGAGCTGCTCTACCAACCAATTAATGCCTTCACTAACTGATTGTCAAGGTACTAAAGTTTATAGGTACCTCGAACCTAAACCTATCAAACCAGAGCAATAATCATATATCACCCTGAAAGAATTACTTTTCAAATTTTAAATATATCATAGATTATCACTTCAGGAAATTAAGGTGATTGGCTGAGGCTGTTTTCAAAGCATTAATTCCTAAAACCGTATCCCCCCCTCATCCCCACACAAGTGTATCTCAATTTTTGTAGAAAGACAAAGTCCAGTCTCTAGCTTCCAAAATAACTTTCCAGGGCCATTTGCACAAAATTCTTACTCTTATAAAAATATCAGTGATTTAAATTCTAATACTTGAGGCCAAGAAATGTAATTCAATAGGATGCTGGAACTATAATCCTTAAAATTAAATGCCCCAGAATAAAACCTATTAAAGAATATACTACAATGATAAACCAGGGTTTTGATGCCTGGATTTAAAAGGTCCAGCTATTTTAATTTTGACTAAATTCTAAGGATGCTGTACCATATTATCAGGATTTTAATCAAGAGGACTGATAATGTTACAAAAATATAACATTTCCATTTTATGGCCAAAATCAGTAAATTCTGTGTTTAGCTTATTTTCTGTTTTTACAACTTTCTTTAAAAGCAGCTCTTTACATTTTAGGAAGAGAAGACATTTTGAAAATTTCTCTATGCACCACTTTTTACTAAGTATATGACAGTTTACTATCATATCAGTAAGAATGCAGTAATTCTTTTTCCAAAAGCAAGAAGATAACTGAAGTTTTAAAAATTCAATAAGGATAACAATTTAATTTCACTAAAACTTGTAGTATTTAAAACTGATTTTGATATTTAACTTAGCACATGCTCAACAAAGTTTCTTCAAATGATACATGATATAAAGCAGCCTGGTTTTATAGAGTCTGCTGATCCACAATTGTTATAGATTAATGAATACTGATGTGAAGAGGAATATACTGTATTCTTCAGAAAGTATCTGACTCATGCAGTATGAATACCTCTTTAATTATACTGGGATAAATCTTTGAGAATGGTTTTATGCCTTGCAAAAGTAACGAGAGTGAAATTCAAATTGTGCATGGATTAAGCATTATTGCAAAGCATTAAATACAATTTTCAAATTTTGTGTCCCTGGATTTCCTGATGGTATTCATCCAATCTCTTCCGACTTACTATATTTTGGAGAACATTTCTGAAACACACTGGATTAAAATAATCAGTTTTAGATATGTCTGCAAAAACAGGTGGGAGGATAGATACTCACCTGTTCTAAAGGAGGACTGAATGGAGAAGGCGTGGGAGAAGAGACTAACATTGGGCTTACTCATTTCAGTATTGTTGCATTCTTTATAACAAATTCCTTTTACTGGTATGTTAAAAGGAGAAAAGGAAAAGCTAAACATACTTTTAAAGTAAACACAATTATATTACCTCACATTTACAGACTATACTAATCCAATTCTTGATTCCCTTTGAAAATATAAAAACTTTTCTACTGGTTTAAAAATACTGTGTTTTGTTAGGAATAATCCAAATTCAAAAACTCTACTTTTCACATACACTTTAATTATTACCAAGGTGCAGATTATGTAAAAACAAGAATAATTCCAATTTATCTTATTTTCCACTGTAGAAAAATACACATTATTTAGTTGACCAAAGGGAAAACAAAAATTTTTCATCTCATATACAAATATATTCAAAAGCATCATGCTGTCACACTTTCAAATGACTTCTAAATTTTTAAATAAAATATTCTGTTAGATGAAAATCAATCATCTTTATCCTAGGCATATCACATACTACATTAAGACAAGTAATGCATTCAAAACATATTTATGAACTACTGAGGTTACAGATTTGTTATTAAGTGGCATAAACATTCGTGTTAAACTACGTAATCAAAGAACTGACTTAAGAAATGCGGTCTTGGCCAGGCGCGGTGCCCACGCCTGTAATCTCAGCATTTTGGGAGGCCAAGACGAGTGGATCACCTGAGGTCAGGAGTTTGAAACCAGCCTGGCCAACACGGCAAAACCCTGTCTCTACTAAAAATACAAAAATTAGCTGGGCATGGTGGTGCACGCCTGTACTACTCAGGAAGTAGCTACTCGGGAAGCCGAGGCAGGAGAATCGCTTGAACCCAGGAGGCGGAGCTGCAGTAAGCCAAGATCATGCCACTGCACTCCAGCCTGGATGACAGAGCAGGACTCTGTCACAAAAAAAAAAAAAAAAAAAAAAAAAAAAAAGTCTTCATTTACTTTCTTCACTAGAAGACCCAGAGATCTTTATAATAAAAAGAATGGTGAAAGACACCTAAGTTGCTACACATCAAAATTCAATGTGGTTACTGTCTCTTAACATGTAAAAAAATACAGGCCTATATATCCAAAAATTTTACTTTGGAAAACAATGTTTTCCAAAAGTAAATAATCCTCACAGATAATATCTACTCCATTATTCAATTTGGATTTTTTCCAAATGGAGAGTATTTCAAATTATGTTTCTATTTATTATTCATATCTGAATAGGAAACTTTCACTGTTTGTTGCTTATCAATTAATATTTTAGAAAAACATCTTAAAGATTTCATATTGTGAAACTTCATGCATAACTGTTACATAATAATTTTTCAGATATCAAAGCATGAAAGAAGGGAAGCCCTCCTATATGAAGAGCTCTTATAAAGGACGGACCACTAAAATCACAGTGGAAAGAGCAAAACACATGAAAAGACAACTCATGGAAGAAATACAAAAGCCTAATAAAAATGTAAAAAATACTGGTAAAAACCTATTACTGAAATGATCAAATAAAAGCAAGATGAAACGTGATTTATAACTGTTTTTTCATCTCATAAACTGACAAGTATTCTCACTTCAAGATGTTCTCATCCTATTTGTTCCTCTTCGTGTTCTGCAAGATAACTACAGAGAGTGTCTATGCCTATCTATCCTAGAGGTTCAATGGGATTCACAGGAGCGGTTGGCCCTCCTGTGGGCGGGCATGATCTAGGCCTGACCAACCACAGGGCCTATCCCTCTCAATCCACAGAGACTGGCCAAGGGGCAAGAACCACGCAGTCAGGGCCCCTTATATTAACAGTATCTCTAGGATTCAATACATGGACAGTGAGAAAACTATGGACTTTCTTTTCTTTCCTTGGAGAACAAAAACTGTAGAAATCAGTAAACTGTTGTCACCAACGGCCACCTTTTCTACTATGTAGAGAAAAATAATCTGAGAACGAAGAAAGCAAAACGAAAAAAGACTCACAGGCCAGGCGCGGTGGCTCATGCCTGTAATCCTAGCACTTTGGGAGGCCAAGGTGGGAGGATCACTTGAAGTCAGGAGTTCGAGACCAGCCTGGCCAACATGGTGAAGCTCCATCTCTACTAAAAATACAAAAATTAGCTGGGCATGGTGGCGCACGCTGGTAATCCCAGCTACTCAGGAGGCTGAGGCAGGAGAATTGCTTGAACCTGGGAGGTGGAGGCTGCAGTGAAGCGAGACTGTGCCACTGCACTCCAGCCTGGGCAACAGAGCAAGACTCTATGTCAAAAAAGAAAAAAAAAAAAAAAAAACGAAAAAGGAAACAGAAAAACTCACTCTTGATGTCTTTACTTGGGTATTTGGATCCAGCCATGCATGGAACCAGGTCTACCACAGAAGTTCTTCTCTGTGAGCTAACATTACTTCTTAGCATGAGCTAATTTGAAATAAATGCCCTGTCCCTGTAACCAAGAGAATTATGATGAACATAAATGTGGAGGGCAATGCGTTTCTAGCACCCTGACCAATGTGCATGTCTTCTCATAACACCCAATGTCCACTGTTACAGGTTAGGGCACAGAGCAAAAAAAAAGTCCCTTCTAAGGTGAGCTGAGTTATGAGGCATGTTTCTCACAGCTGACCATAATTACAAAGAAGCATATAATTAATGTACTTTATATTTTATAATTACAGTTGACAATAATTTTATGTAACTCAGTGAAATTATCAGAATTTTCAGCATAGACCATGGCAGAATAATCAGTTCCCTGACATAATTCTGCTTTTTATTTCACCTCTGCTACGAAGTAGTATTCCTACCCCCTCCCCAAATTACAGCATAATAATTTAAGGAATATTAACACTTATTTCAATGACAGAGTAAACTATATATTGCAAAAAGAGGGGTAAATTTGTATAAGTTGAAAGAAATGGCAACTAACCTAAAATTATATATGTGGTTACAAAATAGCAACAGCATGTATATATCTTTTTACTAAAATATGAAAATTGAATAAGCTGTTTCTGTTCCAACTCCTAACAGAAGGGACATACCTCAAGCAAAATATGCTTAAAATCTTGATTTTTCCTCATCCTTAGGGAAAAGGAGAGGAAATACTGCTAATTGATTCTGTGTCTTAAAAATAAATTCAGGCCAGGTGCGGTGGCTCACGCCTGTAATCCTAGCACTTTGGGAGGCTGAGGCAGGCGGATCACGAGGTCAGGAGATCGAGACCATCCTGGTTAATACGGTGAAACCCCGTCTCTACTAAAAATACAAAAAATTAGCCAGGTGTGGTGGCAGACGCCTGTAGTCCCAGCTACTTGGGAGGCTGAGGCAGGAGAATGGCATGAACCCGGGAGGCAGAGCTTGCAGTGAGCTGAGATCAAGCTGCTGCACTCCAGCCTGGGCGACAGAGGGAGACTCCGTTTCAAAAATAAATAAATAAATAAATTCAAATGTGACAAATATCCTTTCTTTTTACTTGCCTTCTGAGATATACACTCAATTTAAATCAAAGGAGGTGAACGGCTAAAGTTAAATGATCTTATTAATAGTCAAGCATAAGCTCCTTCTTTCAAGTAACAATGTATTAATCTTTGGTAATGCCACTTTTTTTTTTTTTTATCAGAGTTAAGCCCAATGAAATAAAGACATCCTAAAAAACTGAACTCCCTAGGCAAATTTAAATTAGCCCCATTAATACCAATTACTGAACATCAGGTACAAGAGCTGATAAAAATGGCATGCTGAAGCAACTCCATTTATATTACATTTAAAAGGCCTGGAGAAAGAATGTTTAAAAATGATGCTAATATAGTCACATGGCCTTCTCATCTTTGACCCAGCAACAGACCTTGAGTAGGCTCACTAAACATTTTTCACTAATTATAAATATAAATTTTGAAGCAGTAAGTCCTGTTTTATATGAACTGGTGATGGGTGCCCATCACCTAGTTCAAATATTCCCAATTTTTATAATAACTAAGCTTATTATCATAACTGGAATTCAATTTTCTAATTAAGACCAAGTTTCTTTAATGGTCAGTTCTGTGAACATGGATTTGAATTAACATTTGGCTTCTTCAAAGTCATCTGGAGATTTGGTTATCTTAATAACCAGAAGGTCAATGCTGTATCTCCCTATTAGATAGAAACGATTTTACAGTGGTTAGGAAGGGGAGAGTATTTTGAATAAATTCCCTATTTATGTTTGCCATGGCAAGATGGCAGTCAGTGCTGACGATGAGGGAGTGCAGTTGTAAATCTAAGGGGAACTACTGTGAAGTAGGTATTTGAAAGGGAGGTGACAAAATCAGAGCAAAAGCAGGGATGTGTGCAATATCATGGTCAGCTCATCTACAAGAAAGCATGCACCAGGTCAGCACAGCAAGGGCTCTAAATTTACAAAGGGCAAGTGGAAGGATCACTTCTAGATTTGCCACGGTTAACAGGTTACAATTACTTGGCTGAATTTTTGCAGTCTCATAGATCAAACAAGTTAACTAAACTCTTAAGATCTGGGGGTGAGGGTGTGTGTCCATGGGCCCGTGCACGAGCGTGTGTGTATGAAAAATGATCCAGCTTGCCAGCTGATATGTTGTAACAATTTCAACAAATTCAACATTTACTTAGAAATTTAATAAATATCAGGTCACCAATTTCACTGATCTATCTTGAAAATTATTAATTCTCAATTCTAGTACACAGAAAAGCAGCAAGGGAGTCGAAATGTGGATGACTGAGTAGGGAGGTCAAGAGACCTGGTGTGTTCGATTTTGCAAAAGCCACTTAACTTTTCTGGATATTACATTCACTACCTATAAAATAAAGAAATTGGACTTGGGTGATGAGAAGGGCCAATTCTAGTTCAAAAGGCCTACAGTTACAAATCCACTAAAGGAGTGGAATTATCTATTTATGTAAACATATAAAACATTTTTAGGTTTTTATAAACCAGGCATTTGTTAGGGGGCTTTTGAAATTTGGGTCTATTTTCAACATTAAAGGAACTAGGTGAAAAGGCTCCAAAGTCTACTTTAGTGAAACAATTTCATAGTTTATAAGAGCTAGGTTTTGGGAGGGCACAGTGGCTCACGCCTGTAATCCCAGCACTTTGGGAGGCTGAGGCAGGCGGATCAGGAGTTCGAGACCAGCCTGGTCAACACGGTGAAACCCCGTTTCTACTAAAAATACAAAAATTAGCCGGGTGTGATGGCACACGCCTGTAATCCCAGCTACTTGGGAGACTGAGGTGGGAGAATAGCTTGAACCTGGAAGGCAGAGGTTGCAGTGAGCCGAGATCATGCCACTGCACTCCAGGCTGGGTGACAGAGTGAGACTCCATCTCAAAAAAAAAGCAGCTACGTTTTAAAAAAACGTATTTCCCTAAATAAATAAGCATAGCAATCTATAAAGTGTGCTACAAAGAAATTTAAAGTGTTTCAGAATAAAAGCTAATGTGGCCAGGTGCAGTGGCTCATACCTGTAATCCCAGCACTTTGGGAGGCTGAGGGGGACGGATCACCTGAGGTCAGGAGTTTGAGACCAACCTGGCTAACATGGTGAAACCCCATTTCTACTAAAAATACAAAAAATTAGCTGGGCATGGTGACGCACGCCTGTAATCCCAGCTACTCGGGAGGCTGAGACAGAAGAATCACTTGAACCCAGGAGGCGGAGGTTGCAGTGAGCCGAGATCGTATCATTGCACTCCAGTTTGGGCAACGAAAGTAAAATTCCATCTCAAAAACAAACAAACAAAAATTAATGCTACTATCAAAGAAAAGATAAAAGAGCATCTAAAATTATTTACTGGTGGAACATTTTTGTTAACGAACTCAACACTTCTAAACCATCTTGATATGGCAGTGCCATTAAGGCTATGACCATCAAATTCAATTTAGCTTAGGCTAACCCTCACTGACCACACACACAGCCAACTTTGTAGTAAGACAGAGGAGGAGAAGTCTTAGAGATATGACAAAAGCATGGGGAAAAGATGCCAATTCAAACTTAGGTGATCTGAGCTAATAATAGTAAGTATAAAACTTAGAATGATTTTTCAAGCTAAGATTTAAAAAAGTAAAATCCAAGATTTAAATTTTTGCTCATTTTGAGGCACTGTCCAAAGAATATGAAATTTGGAGCCAACAGGCAATCAGCTCTGTCAGTTATCTGACAGAGCTTCAGCAAAGTACTTAACTTTCCTTATCCATAAAATGGGTTATTAATTCTGCCATAAATTTCCCACTGGGTTATGGTAAGGACTGGTACATTATAAAGTACGTGGTAGATTATAAAGCACTGCAGAAGTTTTTGTTATTTTATTATTCTATTTTTTGAGTGGAGTCTCACTACTCTGTCGCCCAGACTGGAGTGCAGTGGTACGATCTCAGCTCTTTGCAACCTCCGCTTTCCAGGTTCAAGCAATTCTCCTGCCTCCACCTCCCAAGTAGCTGGGCTCACAGGCACCCCACCATGCCTGGCTAATATTTTTGTATTTTTTTAGCAGAGATGGAGTTTCACTGCATTGGCCAGGCTCGTCTTGAACTCCCAACCTCAAGTGATCTGACCGCCTCGGCCTCCCAAAGTGCTGGGATTACGGGCGCAAGCCACTGCACCCGGACTATTTTATTATTTTTTAAATGACCTCACATCATTACTCAAATAGTGGAAGCAAAAATCTCTAAGCTTAAGTACCAATGGCATCACATGTTTGGGAAAAGCCGATATATGAAAAAGACATATAAAGACGATAAGTACATGATTTCTCTTTATAAGAGATGTAAGATGATAAAGTATATGATTCCTCTTTATAAACAGACTATTTGCTAAGACTCAGCCTGAATTAGTATTAAAGAAGGGCTGGGTGCTCATTGCATTGTCCTGTGACATCACCACTGGCACTGAGCCCAGAGCTCCCAAAGGGAGAAACTCGGTATAGGGAATGGTCACCTCTTCCCTTTGGGTAAATTTCAGGGAGCTAAGTTCCCCTGTATGGACAATGTAATCCAGCTATATCTTACCAAATCTAACACTTCTAAATCATCTTGATATGAGTGCCCATAAGGCCGTGACCATCAAATTCAATTTAACTTAGGGCTAACCCTCACTGAGCACACACACAGCCAATGTTGGGGAAAGACGGAGGAGGAGGAGTCTTAGAGATATGACAAAAGCATGGAGAAAGAAAGTTAAGATGAAACCCTGGGTGTAGGTAACAGTCACAGTATTTTTGTATTACTAGTAATGAGTGGTATAAATTAGAGAAGTGTAGGAAGTCAGGATTTTAGAACACATTGTAGTATCTGCTACTCACCGTGAGATTATTCATGAACAGCTCACATTGTTGAGGTTTGTGTTTACTTATAAAAGAAGTTGAAATTTATATTCAGGACTTACTATGCAGCTTTATAAAGTGGGGGGGAGTGGGAACAGTAAACAAAATACTGTTAATGAGTAATATTCTAAATTTAAAAACAAAATGTACTCATTTTGTTTTGTATGCCTGTATGCCTCCTACAACCTTAGTATATAGCAGGGGTCCCCAACTCCTGCGCTTCAGACTGGTACTGGTCCATGGCCGGTTAGGAACTGGGCTGCACAGCAGGAGGTGAGCAGCGGGGGAAGGGGGGTGAAAGTCAAATAAGATAGGAACTAATTAGAGAGTACTTTTATTCTTAGTAAATAAAATGATTTATTTACATCAATCTATATGTATATAGAATTATACAGATCTTTATTTTCTTTTTTAGCCAAAGTCTTCTCTTTAATAACATAATTAACTGTTTTATTTCTATACTTCATAACTAGGAAAAAATATTAACAGATATATCCAGCACATTTTTTTACTACTCCAATGTAATCTGATTAGATTGTTGTTATTATGTAGGAAGAAAATATGATGCCACTGTTCTGATAAGATTGCATGGGCCTGTGAAACAGCCACAGGTTGTAAGATTTTTTTACATTTTAAAACCTCATAAAACAATCATTCATCATCAGTTGCTTTCTATAAAATATCTATTCTAGATGATGTATAAGATTCCATCTACTACAAGAATCTACTATTTGCTGAGCTTGGCCTTAGGGGTACAAATATGAATATGGGTACAATTTAGGTTGAGATTCCCCACAATGTTGACAACTCGAATATATCCTATTTATAAAAAAACATAAGCTGTGTGGAACTTTTTAAAAAAGTTTTTAGTGTCACCTATCCAATTAAGTGTTTTCTTAAGAAACATTTTTAAAGCTATCAATTGTAAAGCTATTGATAGCTTTAAAAATTTTTCTGTAGAAAAGAAACAATAGTCCTCAACTGTTTTAAAAATGTTCCCGTAGAAAAGAAAAACTCAACTAGTACTCAAAGAGAAGCATATTATATTGTAAAATGATGGAGAACTCTTTTCATAAACCCATGGGGCACCACGGGGACTAGAAGTATGGCCCTGGTTGGTGGCAAAAAGAGAAGGAAAAAAGCCCCTGCATCGCATGCCTCCAGGGGGCGCTCTTCACAGGCATTCCATATAAATGGCGCGCTCCATGGAGCTGTGCTCTGGGATGAGGCTGAATCAGGCAAACCTAGAGACCCTGTCTCTATCACTTACTGTGCGATTTTAGAGACGTTATTTATCCTCTCTATACCTTAAATTTCTCACTTATAAAATGAATATTAAGGACAAAAGTCATCACCTGTTAGCAGATGATGTTTTAGAGCTGCACAGTCATTATGATGAGAACTGTATTGTTGTTTTGCTATACATTTAACCAGCATTTCAAAATTGTCTTTCAGCCATTATCTCAACAAATACTTATTGAGTGAATTCTTTATGTGCCATGCAGTGTTCTAGGCATTAAGGACACAAAAGTGAACCAAAGATTTAAAATCTCTGCTCTCATGTAGTTTTAGTTCTACTGAGAAACATGTAACAAAAAAACATGTCAAGTGGAAACAGTAATACGAAGATAAATAAAAAAGCTTAAGGGAAGAGAATGTCCGTTTCTGTGTCTGTGCGTGGGATACCTGTTTTAGATAGGTGAGTCACAAAGCCTGCTTGGATAAGATCTTTGAGCAGAGACCCAAATGTCATGAGGAAGACAGAGGCTTGTGACTATCTGCAGAATGTGTTCCAGGGTTGGAAACCAGCTGTACCTGTCCCTGTAGCAAGGCACGACTGACAGCAAGGAGGCTGGTGAGGCTGCAGATGGGATGCACGTGGAAGATTGTGATAGGAGATCACAAGGTAGGATCTCTCTGACACCATCAGAGAGGGAGTTGTGAGGCAGACCATGGAGGGCCTTTCAGATCACGGGAGGATTTTGCATGCTATTTTGGGTGAGATGGATGGGAAGGAAACAGAGGGTTCTGCAGAGAGGAGTGGTGTGATCTAATTGACATTTTTAAAAACATCACACTGGCTGCTGTATGGAGAACAGATCTGGGGTGGGAGGGAGCAGACAGAAGACTCAATAGGACAGGTGCCAGCAACTGTGGCACACGCTTACAATTTAAGTAACTTCTCTAAATCTGTTCCAGGATTTATAGTATGGCAAACTAACTTGACAATGAAGAGGTCTTTTCTCTCAGGACACGTTAAATTTACAAAGAAATATGCTTTAGAAAGTAAAAGCACCGTTTAAATGAAAGGTTGGTAACTAATTATCAAAACTGTTCCACTTGGTTTTTCATTCACCTGAATCAACAATTAGGTACAATTTGCTTCGCCGATTTCCTTAATCTCAGGAATTTGTTTCATCAAAATAAAAATTTGAAATGGGTACTAGGTACATGAAGTTTTTTTTTTTTTTTTAAAGGAAAATTGGTACTAGAAATAACTTTTAAAGAGGTTTGTAAAAGCTCTGGTTGAAGTACAGCTTATGAGTTTCACTACAAACATTTTAAAATCACAGTGTACGATTTCTGTGCCTATTGAACTAGAAATACTTTTCTGGAAAGATTTCTTATACATTTGGCATATTAGCCAATGACTCTAAATGAGCTCACCTATAAATGGGATGGAAGCCAAGGAATCGCCAGGCGGACTGGTACTCGAGGCTTTTCTTTCCTCCATTCTTTTTATGTGGACCTCTCGACGTGCATCATTGGGCAGCCAGCAGGTAGTGTCTGACCCGGTCTCCTGGTCATTTACTGCCAAGATGTAAGACTGATGCCTTAAAGGCTGCGGTGTCTGGCGTCCAGATGGAGGTTTTTCCCTTAGGATGACAGCTTCTTTATTATCTAAAGTATCTGATTGCTCAATTTCAGCCTCTTGTAAACTTAAATCTTGATTCCTTTGACTGACAGGTAGTTCTAAATCTGAAGTACTGGCGTTTTCACTCGACTGAGGGCTAGGCTTGGCAGAGGCTCCAGACAAAGAGGGGGATTTCCCAGTCTCCACTTGCTGATCGGGGGCGCTGTCAGTCCTTACCCATGTCTGCTGATTCAACAGACTGTTCTGATGCAAGTGATTTACTGGTCTTTGGTCTTTGACAGAAACAAATGACTTCTGGCTAAATGATGGTTTTGTGACATGAGTCGAAGGAGCTTTCAGAGAATTACTTCGGACTTTCACAAGAGGTGACCTGTCTTGTGAAATACCCCGAGGCAGTGACATTCCACAAGTAGTCTGAAAATTTCTGTTTGACTGCAGTGTTTTTAGATCTGGTGGAATTTTTTTAAACTGCGACACAGATCCCACTCCTCTACCACTCATTCGCCTGTTATCAGAATTAACAACGCTTGGAGCCACAGTAAAATTGGAACCTCGAAAAGATTTACGAATTTCTTGCTGCCTAGGTCTTTCATAAATACCTCGTCTATCATCCTGTTCAGTAAACCCACTCCACTTGTAAGTCTGTTTTTTCTCTCCATTGGAATCAGGTATTGGAGTTCCAGAATTGACATTTTCTAAGGTTTCCTCCTGTCCCTCAATATAATCCCATGAACGAGTTCTATGATTACTAAAACTAACAGATGGAGATGTCAGTGCTCCTTGAGATGCACTTCTTGGACAATACTTCATTAGCACAGAATCTTCCAGTCTTTCTTGGGACACACTGCGTTGCCGTATCTGGACAGACTGGGGCACTCGATCATGAGAGGTGCTTCGACGTCGTCCCTGCAAAGTAGTGCGGTTGGGGACGACCTGGTTATAATCCGTCGTGCTTTGAGATGCTGCTCTTAAACTATCTAATCTTTCTTGTATTGTCCGACAACCTATGTGCAATCTTCTGTTATCAATATATTCTTTGTAAGTTTTATAGTTTTTCCAGTCTATGTGCTGATGGGAATTTGGTGAATAGTGATTAACAGATACAGAGGGAGCCTCCACAGCTTGAGATCTGCTGCTTGAGATTCCATCAGAATGTCCACTGTAATTTCCAGATTTAAGTAAAATTCCAGAAGTTTCCAACGATCTGGAGCCTGCAGGCTGATGAATTAGATGAGTGGTGTGAACTGATAATGGCGGTGATGTGGTTCTTGACACTGTTTTTAAAGAGGTCTGCTCATTCACGCCATACCTCACTTCTTCAGTTCTATGTGAAGGACCTGTATGGTTGTTTCTATTGGATAACAAATCTACAACCTTCTCAGAAGGCACAATGACAGTCCTTACACTTTCATTGCAAACACACACTGCTGTGTTTGATTTTGCAACATCTGTTGGTGATGGAGGCACTTGTATTTCCATTCTATAGGCCCTACCAGGTTGTGTCAGTACTGGTGTACTGGTTTGCTGTTTGCTCAATGATGAGTCAGGAGGAGATATTTCAACTGGCTGTGCCATGGCTGATGGGGCAGATGGCAGCCAGGGATAGCAGATTGGTGGAGGTTCAGGTATATTGCGGGCATTGCCGCTATAAGCTTCGTTGCCTTTCAGGTAGGCATCTTGAGAATATGCCTGTATAGAAATGAGAGAAAGGTGTCACTGGAAATTCATAAAAACAATAATAATTTCCGTTTTTACAGTTCACTATTTTATCTATGTCCTACCTCGTTCCTGAGTGACATTCACTATAGCATGCATGCAAACACAACATAAGGGTACTCTACAAATCTATAAAGAGCTAGTCTCTCAGAAATCAAATAAATTGTAGAATCTGCAACACATACAAATTACAATCACCTCTTTGCGCAAAACATGTGAAACTCATCAAATTTCTACCCAACCAATTAGATGTACCCACGTTGCTTCTAAAATTCTCCCCATTCAAGCCTTCTGATTTTCAGCAGTCAACAGGTTAAATGGCTGCCAAATAAATCCCAGCAAAGGAAGATTCATATATTTTGCCAGAGAAAAGGTGAAAATATTAAAAATCTTAAATGCATTTTAAGTACTACTACTATAATAAATTAAATCTAATTTATTTGAAGGAAGCATCTTGTCAATTAACCATCACAGAGTCCCTAAGAATAATCCATTTTGACAAATTAAGCCCTTCAGCAGCCATGCTAAGTATTTTAATATTTAAAGTAAGATAATATGCAAGTTTAAGAAATAAAGCACATATAATAAATGCACAAAAATATGAAAACGGTAACTCATCGTTCTGTATATAATTTATATTTTTATTTTAAGCTAATGCAAAAGTATATCGTACAAATTTATTTGGTCTCTTTTACTTATTATAAGGAGACATTTCTCTGTTACTAACAGGCAGGCATGCAGCCTAAATTGTTTTTTATCAACTATTTGTAAAATTATTCAGCAATATTTTTAAAGCCTTAAGAATAACAGAAATCAACTATAGAGACTTTACAAAACAGAGCTCATCAGTGCAACACAGGGACTATGTTCAGCATCTGAGACAGGTGTGGTAACACATCTTCTCCTAATCAAAACAAGCTTAACTCAAGTCTATCATCACATCCTATTCTTTGCATTCGACAGCTTGCAAAGCTCAAGTGCAGCCACAAACATAACAGCAAAGTAGTAGGGACAGGAAGAGGGTGAGATACTTAAAAAAAAAAAAAAAAAAAAAATATATATATATATATATATACGCTGATGCAGATAAATATTATGCTGTAGCATCAGTTATGTACAGGATACAAAAGAAAACCAAACAAAAATAAAAAATAAGGATGGCAAACCATCTATCACAAACACATTCTGCAAATTAGTAAGATTAACATGATAGAGGGATTTCTCTAAGCAAAGTGAACAGTTTTTAATAGATTGGCTTATTACAAATCTCTACAAAACATGACTTAAAAAGCAAGGAAATGGCTACTGTGCATTTCTTACCAGTGCTGTGACATCCTTTGTAAACTGTAGCTAGCAGAAAATAGGAAAACATAGTAGAAGCTGCTTACTGATATAAAGACAAAATCATGTTGTCATATTGATGCTGGAAACGGCAAGCTAAAAATACATCTATACTTGTTTCTCTGGAAGGTACCAAGAGAGGTAAAGGGCAGTGAAGCATAAAGAATAACTCCAGTATTCTTCTGAACATCTTTTTCTCAGGCTTTTATCTGATTCTTGTTTGATGTGTCTACCATTCTTGAAAGCAAAATACATCTGGTGACAATGCATTCCTAACAGATATTTTCTTCAATATGCACTGCTGTCTGATAACATGCTACAAAGCTTCCCTCCACGAGAGCAACAGTGATGTCTCTCATTTCCCCCGAGCTTCTTCCATCTCTGCTTCCAGATGACGAAACGAATGCTCTATTATGCATTTAAAATAGTACAACCTCCTCCTTCCCCAGTAAATCAGAGCATAACCACAAGCTGTCAGCAGACTGCAGCTGCCTTTACACTAAGATTCAGCGGGGGAAATGATTTCTTTTAAGTAAGTTTCACTCAAAAATTAAGATCTTTCAACACTGTGCCTTTTGTACTATTGTATTAGTTTGCAAAAATAACTACTGGATAGACATAAAAATATTATTTCCAGAGTAACTCTTAACCTATAATAAATATTATAGAACAGAGACTAGAATGCAGTGAGAAATTAAAGCTAGCCATATAAAAGAAAACATGTCTACATAATATTTTTATGGCATGAATACAGTTAATCCAAACATGCATTTTGGGTATGTGCATTGACACACCAAGTCTATCTTTTCCATGCTGATTAGAATCATACCAATACTTTTCTGCAATAGGAAAATTGTGTCTGGATGAAAGAATACTGTACTGTCTGGTACAGCATTTCCCACAACATCCTTGCATAATTTTATTATATACCACCTGAAAAGGAGGATGGGGGAGAGGAGGTCCCTATGGTCAATGATGTAGGGTCACTTGGCAAGCTTTTTGATTTCTCAAAACCACAATGACATTAATGTACATTGTGAAATTTGAAAAGAAAATATAAACTTATTCACCATGGAGGCCATTTTTTTCCAGAGGTTTTAACATAATTAGAATATCTACTTGGGTAATGCTATTCTAGAACTAATATTTTAAAGATGACTCCTTTATTCAAATTTGGGAAGAAATATTATTGTTTAGTAATAGAAGTATACGGCTGGAACTATTAAAACTTGAGAATATTTTACATACTTCAGACATCTCTAATATTCCTATGTGGCAATTCTAAATGCTAAATAGTCGACATTACAGTCACAGGTCCCCACTTCTGAGTTAAGTTATTGCAAGGGGCCCCGAAATCCATACATATGCAGGCATTAACAGTGAACATCTCATACATGCAGTACTATTATCTAATGTAAGCAGATATGGTTGAGATAAAATATGAATTCATTCAAGAACATTTTTCACAAAATGTACACTGTGAAACTCAAAAGTACAAACTTACTCGCCAGGGAACCCAATTTTTTCCCCAGAGATTTTAAAATAATTAGAATACCTGCCTGGGAAATGCTGTTCTAGAACTATTTTCTTTTTTTTTTTTCTTTTTTTGAGACCGAGTATCACTCTGTTGCCCAGGCTGGAGTGTAGTGGTGCAATCTTGGCTCACTGCAACCTGTGCCTCCCAGGTTCAAGCGATTCTCCTGCCTCAGCCTCCTGAGTAGCTGGGATTACACGCATGAGCCACCATGCCTAGCTAATTTTTGTATTTTTAATGGAGGTGGGGTTTCACCATGTTCGCCAGGTTGGTCTCGAACTCCTGACCTCAAGTGATCCACCTGCCTCGGACTCCCAAAGTGCCAGGATTACAGGTGTGAACCACCAAGCCCGGGTAGAACTAATATTTTAAAGATCTCTCCTTTATTCAAATTTGGGAAGGAATATTATTTTTGAAACCAATGTCATAAGAATTACATATTCAGTATTAACAATTTTGAATTTGTTAGGTTTTAAGCCCAAATGGATACTTTACAACATATGAAGGTGTTTTGATAGAATTAGACAACATTTAAATTTTTCCCAATTGACTAGCTCTTGTGAATTCAACAGAATATGACAAAACATTTTTAGTCATTTTTTCCACTCAGCCTTTTTGTATACCACTTCACATTCCTTCTTGAGCTTTCTTTACCCTTGTACTTAAGTATTACACCTTTTCGAGTTTAACAGCTTGTATTTTAAAAACTGAAGCCTTCCCTAACAGCCCTATTTTGCCTATTAGATACAAAAAGCTCTAAAAAGTGGGGGGGTGGGAGGGAGGAGGAGGAGGAAGAAAATAAGAAAGATGACCCAAAGAATTCTTTCTTTGTAATTAGAACTCCAAAGGGTATGTTAAATACAACTTAATATTAACAGCCTGGATCTTGATTATATGTACAGTGCCTAGTAGTAACTAAATAATCCTAAAATAATCTTCTAGTTCATTTTTTATACAGTCACATCAAAATCACCATGACAATTACCTATGATAAATGGTAAACAAAACGAAACAGAGCAAAAAAAAAAACCCTGAAGAATAAGGTAGTAAGATTAAAATTCCTGCCTTTCAGTTCATCTTTAACAGGTTATTAATTTAATGCCATTAACTATGATAAAAAGCAAGAATAACTTCATGTTTGTTGGTAGATGCCAACTATGCCAGCGTAGGGAATGGGAGAAGGGGATGGTGTAGATGGAGAAGGTATAATTTCTGCATTATTACAAATATTTTCAACCAGCACATATTATTCTTGTAATTATTTAAAAATAGATTTTAAGAAATTACAAAGTAAACTGCTGCTAACCTGCAAAATATGAAAGAACCCTCCAGAATTCATACTCCTGCTTCCCTTACTCTAGGCCGGACCACCTACATGTACACTTGACAAATGGCTACTTAATCTTAATAGGATATTATACTGATAATAGAACACATGAAATGCTTATTTTAAAAGTAATTCTAATAAACTTCAAGAAAAACTTAGTTTAAATTACATTTTTCAATTTATATCACATATCCATAGAGCAGCAAAAAAGAACACTGGACTCAGAACCCAGTGGTTCACGTTGTAATAACAGCTCCAACACCAACTGGCAGAGTGACTTATGGTAAGCCACCTAAACAATTCATCTCCACTCAACAGCAGTATAGGACTGTGGTTTAGAGTACAGGCTTTCATCTCAGACCCGCCTGAGTTCAAATCCTTATACCACTTGCTTTCTTCCTTATTATACCAGACATGCTGTTTAACTTTGCTGTGTTTAACACAGAACAGCACAAAGTAGGTTCAAAATGTCCTGGCCAAATATTAGATATACCCAAGAATCTGCAGAGTTATAAAAACCGAATAACTTAAAATTTAATTTTTGAGTCAAGGGAGCCAAATGCTTAACAAACTATCTTGGGTGATGAACCAAGAAGAATGCCCCAATCTAGTTCTCCTACCACTATCTCACTCAGGGAAGTATTCTCTTTGGTCAGTGCTATGGTCTGAATGTTTGTGTGTTCCCCTCCCCCAATTCGTATGTTGACACCTAATCACCAATGTGAATGAGTTAGGAGATGGGGCCTCTGGGAGATGATTAGGTCATAAGGGTAGACCTCATGTGTGAAATTAGTGTCCTTAGAAGCCACAGAGAGCTGCCTCAGCTCTTCCACCAAGTGAAGACACAGTGAAAAGGTACTATCTATGAGAAAATGGGCCCTCACCAGACACCAAATCTACCTGATCCTTGACCTTGGGCTTCCCAGCCTCCAGAATGTGAGAAATAAATTTCTTTGTTTATAGGCCGTCCAGTCTAAGGTATTTTGTTACAGCAGCCCAAATAGACTAAGAGAGTCAGCATCATTGTTTAGGTGACCAGATTGGTATGGCCATTTCATTCATGCATAGATAACATTTAATGGGGAAACAAAATCATTTTGGTTTTTGGAAATAAAATAAAAAACCTTTTTATTTTGCAATAAATACGAACCTGTCTAAGATACCAGAGTCTAAAGTATTACAACAAAATACTGTTAAAATGATTAAAATGAATGTAATACTATTTATATTGTTAAGCTAGAAAATATATGCTGGTTTAAAAAATGAGGCTGCCAAGCACGAGATTCCTATTACTAGCAGTAGTTTAAAAACATAAATGAATTATTCTTAATTTTACTTCATGGTTTTAAACATTCTATCATTGTCATCCATGAATTATGAAACCTATAATCATACACCTGTCCTTATATGAGCAAGTTTTAAGCCAAATTAAATTTTCTAGGCCACCTCTCAAAGGTGAGCAGAGCACTTCTAAAATAATTTGGTCTGTACACCACTTCAGGAAAAGAAAAAAAACCTCCATGCACTACCCAATCCTGTTGCCCAGGCAAACATATACAACCTACAAGTGTTTCCATGGGTAAATGATTTTTACAGTGGCTGTAAAAATGTTCACATTACCCATTGCTTTTCTTTACAATAAATATTCAACCTCATGGGAACAAATACATCTTTAAAAGCATATATTTTGGACCACAGATTTAAGATCTGCATAAGTACTTCTGAAGTACATTAAAGAACATTTTAACTCTGGAATATATGTTAGAGACAGAGAATTATATATTCCTTTGATTTCTTAATGAATTACACTGCATTCAAATGTGAATTAAGGATAGGTTAAAAAGTAGAGTTTTCTTTTATGATTAAAGCCATGTGCTTTTATTTCTTAATGATTAAAGTAATTCAAATACCATGTTTTAAAAATAAATTTTATGTTACAGTATACCAGAACTCTTTACTGCTGAGCCTTGAAGATCTGTATGCTCATGTTATTTACTGAACTGGTTTTTCTCTGTCTCTGGGATACTTTATATTTTACTTTTACTTTAGATTTACTTAAATAAAATATAACAAGACAGACTATTCTAGAACATGAATGAGTAACAGAAAAAAACTAATTTTTCTTTAAGTGACCTGTTTTTCCATTAATCATATCATTACAAAATTACTCCTTCCATTGCATGAAGTGGTTTGCTGCTCTTCATCAATCACACTGCAGGATATCATGGCGATTCTGCATTTAATTGCTTCCTTGCCAGCCATTCTGTGAAATGAGCACTGTTCCAAGAGCCATCCAACCAGTGCCTTCACCTTGGCAAGGAAAGGGTCTACTGAAGATTGAAAACAGTTCAGTTTCATGAGCTGATTCTGTCTTCAAGCCTTCAGATTGCAAGGAGGAAGCCAGGTAAATCCTTCGCTACCATATACATCATTTTCTGTATAAGAAGAGCACTAGAGAAGAATTCCCTATTTATTTCTAGTCTAGTGATTTTCATAGCCATTGGCGTCTGTGGTTATGTCTGCTACATGATCACTATGCTGAATTGTCAGGGTAGGAACTCTACAACCACTTTTGCATGCCTAGGAAAATTACTGCAGCTAACTATACCTTCCTTCCTGAGCCTCCCAACTCCAACTGAACTGTGTACTTCAGAAGGGTAATTGTTATCAGTACTAAGCCATTCCTAAGTAAAATCTACATGCCTTGAAAACATGGGGTTAATCCCCATGAGTTTCACTTAATTATAGTTTACATGTCATGAATGACTTCTTAGGATCAGCTTTAGTGATTTTTTTTATAAAACATGTTTACAGATTATTTAGGCCCTTTGATGAGCTAAGTTCAAACTACTGCCTTACAAATGAAGAACATTACTATACCATTTCCATTACCATGACAAAGAGTCCATAAGCTCCCTGCTTTTCTTGAATTTAGCTATAGGTAATAAGAAAAAAACCCAATTATTCACCAAAAAGAATTAAAAATAAATACTTCAGTGGCCACTGCTATTTCCTAGATCTAACTGTTAGTTGTCAGTATGTTACTTAAAGTTTTTCTATTTTATTCTACTGAAGTGCAAAATCAATTGAAGGAAAGTGTTATTTTCTTGAATGAAGTGTGTGTGTGTGTGTGTGTGTGTGTGTGTGTATTTTTGTTTGTTTTTTTGAGATGAAGTTTCGCTCTTTCGCCCAGGCTGGAGTGCAGTGGCGCGATCTTGGCTCACCGCAACCTCTGCCTTCTGGTTTCAAGTGATTCTCCTGCCACAGCCTCCCAAGTAGCTGGGATTACAGGTGCCCACCATAACGCCCAGCTAATTTTTGTATTTAGTAGAGACAGGGTTTCACCATGCTGGCCAGGCTAGTCTTGAACTCCTGACCTCATGATCCGCCTGCCTCGGCCTCCCAAAGTGCTGGGATTACAAGCGTGAGCCACCGTGCCCAGCCGAAATTTATATTTTTGTCATCAGCAATATTTAAGCTTAGTAAAGGAGTTAAGTATTCCATTCAATTTCTTTATAAAAATCAGAAAAATATTTTAGACTAAATACTAAAGTTTTCAAGTTTCATTTCAAGACCGTAACATATTTTCCCCTTAAGGTGTAGACTCCGTTCATTGTGAACATTTTAGGAATGAATTGATACTACTAACAATACTGCCTGGTGAATTTACAAACAGTAATATTTATTGGAAAATTAGAAAATGGCAATCATAAAATTTGTCCTCGTATTAAAAAAAGAAGATTCTATTTTTTTTTCTCTGTACATAATGAGAAGGAAATAAAAAAGATTCTAATTCCTGGGGATATGCACTTGCACTCTGAACTCTTCCTTTGGTCCAAGGATGAACTAGAAGGCAACACTAGGACAAACTCTTTAGGAATCTCATTCTAAATGACAGCATTAAGAGTTCACTGTAGAATCAACATAACATTTCCATGTCACTTAATTGCAAAAACTTGACAATGGTATTTTTGGTCTGATTTTTGTAAAATGTAGAGAATTCCAGATTCTGTAAAAGGAACCAGAGGGTTTTTAAATTCTAGAATTTTTTTTTTATTAAAAAATTATTTATTTATTTAAAAAAATTCAATCTTTAATACTTCCATCAAAAATGTTTTCCTAACATTCATGACTGTAAAACAACTCATATATGAATAAATAAAACTTACCACTTGGAGAATGTCTTCATCTTTTGGCATAACACTAAGTTCCAATGTTGTATCACTGAAATTGAATATATATACTATTTTAGGAGAGGTAGAAGTGTATAAAAAAGACTTTATGGAAAAACAGTTAACTCAGAAGTATTTTTTAAATTGTTTAAGAGTTTATTTTGGTTTTCTTATATCTTTATTTTTAAAATCAAATCATTAGAATGAAAAGAAGTCACCTTTGTATACATAAGTTAACTATATACAAAAGAGGGACGGACCCCTGCCATGTTTGTGCTATTCATAATCAGTAAAGTCTTCTTTATAACATGTTTCTAATTTAGAAATATAAAGTATGTTGCTTATATTAAAGAGTCCCAGGACAAAACTCTTAACAATATCAGTATACAATTATTTATTGTTTTATTCAAGTCACAAAACAAATTATAGATTGTTGTCATATAGTCTGTTCATCACGTTAAAATTCATTAACATCAAAGAATCCTCAAATTTAATATTTTAAGTAATTTTTTTTTTAGACTGAGTCTCACTCTGTCACCCAGGCTGGAGTGCAGTGGCGCAATCTTGGCTCACTGCAACCTCTGCCTCCTGGGTTTAAGCAATTCTCATGCCTCAGCTTCCCAAGCAGCTGGGACTACAGGCATGCGCCACCATACCCAGCTAATTTTTCTATTTTTAGTAGAGAGGAGGGCACATCACGTTGGCCATGCTGGTCTGGAATTCCTGACCTCAAGGGACCTGCCCACTTCGGCCTCCCAAAGTGCTGGGATTACAGGCGTGAGCCACTGCGCCCAGCCAAGTACTATTAAACATCTTAATTTTGCAATATTCCCTCCTAGCCTCAGAAGTGAAGGAAATCGCTTTACCGTCACAACTACTGAGCTGACTCATTTTTAATAACTATATAACATTTCAACTATTTGCTTTCTTCCCTATGATTTACTTCTAGTGCCTTTACAGGGACAGCTCAAAGTCTAATTTTATTTTGGTTCTGTAAATTTCCTGCTGAAAATGATAGAGAAATTTCCCTAAGTTTAGAAAGTTCAAAGGGGTAAACAAAACTGAATCCTGTGATCTGGAGGTACATACAGATATGGCAAAGGTGCCGGGCGAAGCAGCTTTCGTTCCCAGGCCAAGGTGGGTGGATCACTTGAGGTCAGGAGTTCGAGACCAGCCTGGCCAACATGGTGAAAACTCATCTCTACTAAAAATACAAAAATTAGCTGGACGTGGTGGCAGGTGCCTGTAATCCCAGCTTCTCAGGAGGCTGAGGCAAGAGAATTGCTTGAACCTGGGAGGCGGACATTGCAGTGAGCTGAGATCACGCCACTGCATTCCAGCCTGGGCGACAAGAGTGAAACTCCCTCTCAATAAAAAAAATAATAAAATAAAATAAAAGTTATGGCAAAGGCAGTGCTACTATCTCCACCAAATGCTTCAACAGCTAATCTAACAGTATCAGACAGATTTTCCCCCAATACAGTCAAGAGATTAAGAAACAATCAACAACAAAAAACAAAATAATCTACCGGTGTCTCTTCTTGACAGATTTGAATCATTATGTTTAGTTTCATAAATGCTCAGATTATACTAAACCCATGAGAACCACAGGTTCAAATAAATTTAACTAGTAAAATATGTAGGTACTTTCATTTCAATATTTAGAGTTGGCAGAAACTGATGTTTAGATAAACTCCTGTGCAAGGACACATCTGTTTGTTTGTTGTTTTTGTTTTGAGACAGGGTCTCACTCTGACACCCAGGCTAGAGTGCAGTGGCTCTATCAAGTTTCACTTGATTGACCTCCTGGGCTCACTTGACTGACCTCCTGGACTCAGGTGATCCTCCCACCTCAGCCTCCCAAGTAGCTGGGACAACAGACACACACTACCACGCCCAGCTAATTTTTTGTAGAGACAGGGTTTCACCATGTTGCCCAGGCTGGTATCAAATTCCTGGGCTCAAGTGATCTGCCCACCTCAGCGTCCCAAAGTGCTGGGATTACAGGCATGAGCCATTGCACCCAGCCCGCAAGGACACATGTTATATTAATCCACTGCATAATCTCAAGGGCTTGTGGTGCATTACCCATTTGCTACCAACTGCAGACAGAAGAAAAACAACATTTTTAATGGAAATAAGATTATGAAAAAATATTTCTCTAATATTCAAATTGATTTTAGTGGTTGAAGTGTTATTATTCTGAAAGATGAACTGTACCAGTAATAGAAGGATTAATGTAGATTTTGAAGAAAACAATGATTAAGTTGGTTTTTAAAGAAGAGATATTAACAAATACACTAAAAATCTTTTACGTTATGGGCTGACAAAACATATCGTTGTATTTATGATGATCTAAATTATTTTGAGGAAAAAAATTTTGGCAAATCTGTTATCCCTTGGAGAGGCTTTAAATTCATTATCAACATTAGAGGCAATATTCAAGAGTTGTTTTCTGTTAGACTCCCATTAAATATTAAAACATTAAAGAAAATACGCTGAGGTCAATTAATCATGACCATCATTTAATTGTAAGAAATGGCAATGTATTAGGGCATTAGTGTAAATAATTCAGATTTCAGCATGAGCCACTCTAGATATAGTTAGGAGAGCTTGATAAAAATCTTCAGAAAATGAACTGCACTTGAATTACAGACAGGTGAGTTTGGCCAACAAAAAGCATTAAATAATCCAAAAGTTCCTGTATTTGAATCTGAGAAGAACCTCTTACAACACAGTGATGATCTGATTGGGCTCAGATCCATGGCCTAGCCTTGACAGAAATTCAATATGGTAATAACCTCTTTGGTTTCTAACTTATTTGTAATTTGGAAAAATTTTCTAGTTGTGTGGGTGAAACAGAGTAGGACTAAATGATCTTCGAGGTCTCATAGACAGTCACTCTATAAATATGTATCTAACTTTGGAGCTCAAAATCCTATTATTCTGTAAAATGCAGGAAGACAAATGGATTAAAAGGGAATGTCTTGTTGTCTTGGTTAGAAAAAATGAATTGATTTAGGCTAAGAAGATTATTCAAAAAGATACTTAAAAGTAACATACCCCAGTAAGAGGTTTTAAAATAAACTATATATGCATTTATTTATATATTAGAAACAAATTATACATCTGTCACTTCAAATAAAAGGGGTAAACACAGTAAATCTAAAATGTGTGCCTCACAGCCTCTATGTAAATCTGATACATCTGTCAAGCCAAAGCCACCAACTAAGCTATCCTCAGATAGCTGGTCCTTGGCAACTCTCAAATGCATTATATCTAAGGGAAAGTTCCACATCTCCTTGTCACCACAATTCCTTATAAGAATAGAAGATTGTATTAAATCCCCTATGTGCTCTATTGATTTGTAAAACCCATCTTTGGGTTTTAATGTTTTAAGACTCTTACCTGTTTTGAATTAAAGCAATTACTTGGGAATAGGTTTTGCCAATAACACTTTCTCCATTGACTTTTATAATGCGGTCACCTTCAAAGAGAAGTTAAAAAACACATGAGAAATCCTGCAGAAAGTCACTTTTGAACACTTCTGAAATATTTCTTGAATAATGTCCTTATTTTTAATGTGGTATATATTAAAATAATAAAATACAGAATTGTGAGAAAATTATTAGTATCATAATTATAAAATAATTATATGAATATCCTAGCTTATTACTTTTAAAGTTTTTACAAAAGTAAATACATTTTAATATATCCAGCTTTTTGTGAAACTAGCCATGTTGTAAGTAAGAGTTCCAGTCATTACTGAATTTAGAAATTTCAAAAGGTCTAGTCACCAGGAGACCACAGCTATACTACTTATGCTCCTATCAGTTGTTTCCTGAGTTGCAGAACTAATTATCTCTCCACTTACCCTGTCTTTTTTTTTTTTTTTTTGGAGACAGAGTCTCACTCTTGTCTCCCAGGCTAGAGTGCAGTGGTGCAATCTCAGCTCACTGCAACCTCTGCCTCCCAGGTTCAAGCGATTCTCTTTCTACTCTGAGTAGAGTAGGAAAGGAAAAGACAGAAACAAAGAACAGAGGAAAGAAGAAAATAGGCAAAAATGTACTTTTTGTGTGCTTATCACAGCATATCTCCACTTCATCTTCCCAATCATGTGGGGCTTAAAATACGACAGATGATACATTCTAAAGAAATCCCATATGCACACTAATATACATATTATACATATTAATGATATTTAAATCAGGCTTACTTTAAGTATAATAAAAAAAACTAAGGTGGGTAATACATTAACAGTACATCCTTATAAATCTTAGTAATGATGTCCACTACTTTCTAATATTTGTAGGTGAAAATATAGCATTTTATTTAAAAGGCAGTGAAATATAGTTTTTCAATAATTCCCATTTTAAATTGTTTAATGTTTAAAAAACAAAAGAGTAACTATTTTAGAGTGTGCACTAATATAAATGAAATCTCTACTTAGGGTTTATTAAAGTCACAAATCACAAAACATTTTAGAACAAACAGCTACTATATCCAGCCAATTAGGCCACATATACTGACACCTTCAGATGAAGCCAGGCTTACATTCCACATAGGAGACTTAAGCCACTTTGTGCTGCAAATTAATTAACTCAACTCTGGCAGATCAGGCACTTCCAGAACTTGAAAATCCAAGATTATTTCACTTATATCAAATAAATACCTTCATCATTTTGCTACTTTGTAATCCTTTGTCAAAATTCAATGCATGCAAAATTTGTTCCTTAAAAGAGCCTCTAAGAGTCTATTATCTGTGTGGTAATTAAAAGTGCTACAGTGTATCAATTTATATTGTTATTTCTGTTCAAACCCATCCATATGGGCATCAAGAAACATAATTAGTTCTCAAAATTAGTAACAACAGATGTGAAGGGAAAGGAAGAAGCATACAGAAAGATACAAAAGGAAAAAATATCGTACATGAAATATGGAAGAAATAAAGTGAAAAAGAAATTAAAACGTATTGTTTAAAGAAGAATATCAGCACCTGTACATAATCCAGCTTCAAAAGCAGGTCCTCCTTCTTTAACTTGCTTAACAAATATGGTATCCATTGGTTCCAAGCGGTTTCTTTGTTTTCCTGTTAGAGAAGCCCAAAGCATAATTTTACTTCACAATACTTTACTAAAATACCAAAATATAAAATAGTATTTGAGACAATTAAGCAAAGATTTTTAATGAAGTATTAAATACATATCCTGAATTTGGATGCTAAAATTATAATGTAGGGGTTTTCATTAATTCAAACATTTATTTTGCTTCTTCCATAATATAATGACAACCACAACACTGTAATGCTTTCCATTTATTGGCTACATTCCGTATGTCAGCTGCCACACTAAATACTGTATCTCAGAGCTAATTTCCATAGCAAGTAAGTACTACTACTACCATTCACAAAAAAGGAAACTGAAGCTTAGAGGGATTAAATAAAGTCTCCAAGGTCACACAGCTAACAAGTGCCAAAGCTGGTTACACAGGCGGTACTCACTCTACTGCTTTTGTTTTTTGTTTTGTTTTGTTTTGTTTTGTTTGAGATGGAGTCTCACTCTGTCACCCAGGCTGGAGTGCAGTGGTGCAATCTTGGCTCACTGCAACCTCCACATCCCGGGTTCCAGTGATTCTCCTGCCTCAGCCTCCTGAGTAGGTGGGACTACAGGTGTACACCACCCCACCTGCTAATTTTTGTATGTTTTAGTAGAGACCATATTGGCCAGGCTGGTTTCGAACTCCTGACCCCGTGATTCACCAGCCTTGGCCTCCAAAGTGCTGGGATTACAGGCGTGAGCCACTGCGCCCGGCCTCTACTGCTTCTTAATACTGCATTGTGCTAAGCATTAAAATGTAACAATAAACAAGACATATTCCTTTCCCTTCAGGGAGTCTGGTAGGAGGAGAAAGACATACAAACAAATAACAGTATAGTATAAAAAAGAATCAGAGACAAATATAAAATACAGTCATGGCAATGAGGAGAGCATGATCAACCCCGTAAGTCGGAATTTCACAAGCTGTTTTCCATGGATCATTGGCATTAACATCTAAGGTGTTTGCTAAAAATGGATGTTTTGGAGTCTGACCAGAAATCTGCTTTGTCAACAAGTTTCCCAGATGATCCTAATACACATTAAATTTTGAGAACAACTAGTTGTTTCAGTGAAATAGAAGTCAAGGAAAAATGTGCAGATGAGAGGACATTTAAGCTAAGTGATAAATAGCATAAGTATTGTGGGGGAAGAAGGAGGTACACGGTAGTTCTAAAAGTGTGGTCCCAGGACCAGCAGCATCAGTATCACCTGGGAATATGTTAGGAATGCAAATTTGTGGACCCCACCCTAGATCTCCTGAATCAGAAACTCTGAGGTGATTGTGATGCACACTTAAGTTTGAGAATCACTGAAATAGAAGACACAGTCCTGACACTTAAAGAAGAATTTAACTGAGAAAATAAGGCATATACACGTGTTGAGTAACATGATACTACTTGTTAAACAGCAATACTGGGCAAAAAATGATTGAGTGTCAAATACAAAGAGTTCATAATTATTGCCATATAAAACTGAATTGTTACCATAGTGTATGCACCAAGATGGCTTCAAGGAAGTTACTTAATAAAGGAATATCTATCACTAGCTCCCCTTAAATACTTAGCTATTTATTCTGAAAGATGCCCTCTAAAGCAATGAATGGCTAGATTTCAAAGGCAATGGGGCATAGCAGAAATTGCTTGTTTTAGAAGCGAGTAGACATCGGTCCAAATCCCTTCCTTTGCCACTTGAAATTTTCTGTGTGCTACACTTTATTTTTCTTCATAAAACTTACAACCCACTACCTAAAATTACATTTTTATTTGCTTACATGTTTGTTGTATATCTCTCTAACACAAAGAGCAGGAATTTTTGCAATGCTCACTAATATCCATAGCACAGAGCAGGCATTCAATAAATAATTATTCAATGAATTAATACATTTATTATTTAGTTTAAATTCACACCAGCCCTCAAGACGGGCATTATGATCCTAAAATTGCCATTTGAGTGAAGAGGAAAATCGCTTCTCGGCCTTTTGGCTAAGATCAAGTGTGAGTGAAGAGGAAAAAGAGACTCAGTAACTTGCTAAGAGGCAGCATAGGGATTTGAACCCAGGCCTGAATTCAAGTGTGGCAATTCCATGCTGCCTCAAAAGTAACTGAAAGTGATTTATTTCTCAAGCTCTACTGTATTCAAGCAGACAGTCCATTTGAAATTAATTTAAAAGGAAAAATACTTTCTTATCAAGTTGCTTCAAATGCAAACGCTGAATTCCAATCAAGTTGGTGATCAAGTTAGGTCACTCTGTGGTCAATCTAATATTTACAATAGTTGGCATTAAAGAAAAAACATCTATCTTCTTGGCTAGAGATCTAAAGGCTTATTAGTAAGTTTTGTTGCATCAAGTCACTGCTTTCATGGAAAGATTTATATAATAAAAGAGAAGAGACATTGTTCCTATTAATGTCTTCTAGTCCACTGTGTCTCAAAGGTGATTATTTCATACTTAAAAATACAAAATACAAATGACCATTAACGAATTCTACAAAATAATAAAATGTTGGTTGGGTAGCAATGCAGTGACTTCTGAAAGTTCTGATACAAAATTTCACTTACACAGAATAGAGGTGGTCCAAAATAATGTGGTGTTAATTCTATAAAAGAAAATACTAATTTTGAAATGACTGCCGTTGTAAAGTCAGACATACTTTGCCACTGACAAATCTTTCAATACACTATGCCTGAAAACATACGAAGATGGAATAGATTAAAATAGAGTCCAATCCTATAGCAAGTACTGTTACATCTGCTGAGAGTTACACTTTTAATTCTTGCTCACTTTTTTTTTTTTTTTTTTTTTTTGAGACAGAGTCTTGCACTGTTGCCCAGGCTGGAGTGCAGTGTAACCTCCGCCTCCCAGGTTCAAGCAATTCTCCTGCCTCAGCCTCCCAAGTAGCTGGGATAACAGGTGCCCGCCACCATGCCTGGCTAATTTTTTTGTATTTTTAGTAGAGATGGGGTTTCACTATGTTGGCCAGGCTGATCTCGAACTCCTGAGCTTCCCAAAGTGCTGGGATTACAGGTGTGAGCCACCGAGCCCAGCCTCTTGCTCACTTTCCTTTCTGAACTTTCTCCAAAAATCTGACTTGCTACCTAGATATCATCCAATTCCTCCTAGAGAGAGAAAAACATTTCCCGTAAATATCCCTTAAATATAAGCAGATTTCACTAAGAAATACACTTTTCTTCAATTTCTATACACCTTGGCTCTATGTCTTGAGTTAAACACTTGACTCATGAATTTTAAGAGTGTCTTGTTTTTAAGATATGTGCTCCGCAATTTTGCCAGAACTGGAAATCAAAAGTATCATATTTAACACGTGTGTCGTTCACAAGCTCTCTCAGGTCTTTAGTTTTTGCAAATAAATTTCTAGATATGCAGAACTAAAAGCCCGATCCCGAACTGCGGTAATTCACCAGGAAAAATGACTCCTTACTTCCCTGTATGATTACTTAGGAGACCCAGATGGCTTGCCTGGCAATTCTTAGTAAAAGCCTCTTTCAATTCCAAATCCGTATTTTATAACTTCTCAATTTTTTTGAGAACACATGGGACATGTTTCAAAGAACTGTTAAATACCTTATTCAAATATCATTTCCTAACCTTATCAAAAAAGAGAATGTGTCTTTTTGGCACATACATGCAGTTAAATCTTCCTATATTTGCAGAAAAGAAGGTAAAAAGACAATTAACTTACATGGATGAGAACAGCTAAAGTAACCAGGTTCAGAAAAAGTCCCATTTTATGTTATAATATATAATTAGTACTGACTTAAAAAGACATAAAAAGCACATGTAAATTTACCTGAACTTGAATAGTACACTTGAAATCAGAAACAATACACATACGTCTACAATGAAATAAATATGATCAGTTGGGGAAAAATAACTTGAGTAAAAAAATTAATTATATATAGGTAGTAGCTGCTATCTAAATACTGAATGTTCAGGTGGATGTGATTCTTATTCTCTGTATTCATTATAATGCAACAGTTAAGACTTTGGGCCCTATAACCATATCACATGGTTTAAAATCCCACCTCTGTCATTCATTTTCCAAGTGGGGTCATCAGATTTTGCAATATTTGATATATATTTAAACTAAAAAATAGTAGTAGTCTATCTGAAATTCAAGTTTAATTGAGCATTCTGTATTTCATATGACAACCCTATATCCAAGTGATTTTAGATGAATGATTTGTACGTGCCCCTAGTTTACTGATCTGAAAAATGGGGATGATAATAATTATTCCTACCTCGCAAGGTTGTTGTGAGGATTAAAAAAAGATAATCCAGTAAAGCATTTATATAATATCTGGTACATGCAGGCATTTTTTAAGTATTACTTACTATTATGATAGTCCTGATTATAAACTTTTCAGGTTTACAAACAGATCAGAGATGATCTTGGGTACACAGGGCCTGTCACATCGCAAGTGAGCAATAAATACTGGTTGAAAGGACACTCATCAAACTCAACTGTCATATTATAGGGAAGTCAAGGAATACTGCCGGGGTATGGGATGGGACGGGAAACATGAAAGAAAAGAAAGTAAAAAGGTAAAAAGAAATTATACTAAAAAAATTTCCAATAACTCTGACACAAACTATACACCTGTCTTCAAAGAGATTGTGTCTAAAACCAAAGTGCTAAATCTATAGGCCTGGGGGCTTTGTCAGTCAAAAAGGATGAGTTACATCTCTAGTGACCTCCTTCTTTGGAGAAAGCCTAAGATAAAATCATTTGCAACATCTAAATTATTTGAAATTTTTAAATATTAAGTATACAAAAAAAACAGACTAAAGCTAATAGATTACTTTTAAGAAGCAACAAAATTTGAACTATGACAGTTACAAAAAGGACTCTGTAATGAAGATCACAGAGAAACAGATCATGATGGTAAGAAAATCCTACAGTTCTGAGGACAAGAGAAACATATTTCTTAACAGACTGGAAAAATATATAGTTTATACAAAGAAAAACTATCCCACATTTTAATCAAGAGCAAAGCAATAGAAAATAATGGCTCTTGTCTATGGCCATACCACCTTAAATGTGCCCAATCTTGTCTGATGTCAGAAGTTTAGCAGGACTAGGGCTGGTTAATACTTGGATGGGAGACTGCCTGGGAATATCAGGTGCTATAGGCTTAAAAAAAAATAAAATATAAAAGAAAGAAAGAAAATAATGGTTATAACTGAGATTGAGCTTTTGTTTCTTCTCTCTCAGAATTCCCAAACTTGCTATTGCATAATTTTTTTAATTAAACCAGATCTCTGCTTTTATGAAACTTATTTCAAAAAACCGTATTTTTTCCATTGGTTTCTTTGTTGCCAAAGAAAAATCTGTATCTTTATACAACAAAAGGCCGTTGAAATGAGACTGTGCTCCAATCTGAAAGTCAGATAAGCCTCAGAAGAAGTATACCCTCCAGAAAGGTGGAAAGCTAAAGAGGTTTATCACCTAATGGAATATGAAGGCACCAAGCATCAGTTATTTAAGGGAAATAAATAGCATATTGAAATTAATACCTACTTTTCAGATAAAAAAATAACTGAAACCCCGACACAGACTGAAATATATAGCAAAGTTATGTCTGAGTGATGAAAAGGCATCTTTATTTCTCTTTGATAGAAAATAGACTGCCACAGAAAAAAACAGCATATAGAAGAATTTATTGAGCAATAGGAACGTGGATCTATTAAGGAAAAAAACAAAAATAAGGAGTAATATACACCAAATTCAGGCTAGTAATTACCTCTGGAGGAAGGGAATAGGAAAAGAGTGGCATAAAAGGGCCTTATTATATTTGCAGTCATTTATGTCTTCAGGAGAGAGAAAAAGAGAAGGAGAAGGAAAGGTTATGAGGCGGTGGAGGTAAAGCTGAAATGTTAAGATGACAAAGATGGGTGGCAAGCATTTAGAAGTAACATTTTTGTTTGCCTAAAATATTTCATAACTATTATTTCTTATTGTTGACAACAGGCTTCTAACTTTCATTTTGGGATACGGTTTACTGGTATCTTAAGAGTCTAACAGAGACACAATGTCCAACATTAAAAATCCATATGTATCATATGATAAATATATCCTACATAAGTCATTAAGCAGAATCCAATTTAAGAAGACTGCTATGGCAGATTACTAGTCCTTTCTTTGTTCGTTTGTTTGTTTTCTGGTAAGGAGAGAAGCACTAAGAAAGATGTGCCAACTTATTAAATCTAGCTGTTCCCCAAATTCTCACTCAAAATGCTCTCACTTGCAGGTGATAGCTAGCACTTTAAAATTATACCTCCAAGTCTCCAATCTGCAGATCCAGCAATTACCATGAGCTCCCAAACCCAAATTCCGATCATCTCTGGATACTGTCAGTAGAATGTCACCTGTCAGGTCTCAATCACATTATATCTATTATTAGTAAAAACATACTATCTTTCTAGTCAACCTGATCTTCAAGTAATAACAAATAGAACAAAATGAAATAAGAAAATTTGTTTAATATAAAAAAGCAAACCATGTTCTAACTGAATCATGCTAACCTTTCTTTCAACCCACACCTCTCTAGTTTTTAAAAGGTTTTACTGGCCAGGCACGGTGGCTCACGCCTGTAATCCCAGCACTTTGGGAGGCAGAGGCAGGTGGATCACGAGGTCAAGAGTTCAAGACCAGCCTGGCCAAGATGGTGAAACCCTGTCTCTACTAAAAACACACAAAAAATTAGCCAGGCATTGTGGCACATGCCTGTAATCCCAGCTACTTGGGAGGCTGAGGCAGATAACTGCTTAAACATGGGAGACGGAGGTTGCAGTGAGCCTAGACTGCGCCATTGCACTCCAGCCTGGGTGACAGAGCGAGACTCCATCTTGGAAAAAAAAAAAAAAGTTTTGCTGTGGAAATGTCCAGCATACACAAAAGTAGAGAGAACAATAAAGCCCCATGAATGCAGCTTAAATAATTATAAAAAAATTTTCAGTCTTGTCTTGCTTCATTGAAACCCACCCACTTTAAAACATTTTAATGCAAATCCCAGATATCATGTCATTCAGATACTTTAAATATATCCATATACACCACTAACAGATAAGAACTGTATATTTTCTTAAAGGCAAGACAACAAAATCCTTCAACAGTTCTTCACAGTATGTAACATTCTGCACTATGTGATTTGTACTGTAAGCTGACAAACAAACCCACTCTATTTTCATCTTCCTAAATACCTACTTAACATTAATAAAAAGCAGTATGTCATGACAGAAATGATAGCCCCAAAGGCTATGAAATAAATTTAGAAAGGTTTCACATGTAAAAATCATAATAGAATACTAAATTAAGTGCCTTAACAAGCAGCCCAATGCACCTGCTCTACCTATGTATTCAAGTTCAGTGAGTTCATATACGCACGAGAATACATAGTACATGAAAATCTCCAGCACACAGAACAGTGCCTGGCACATAGTAGATACTCAATAAATGTTTGCTAATTAAAACTAGAGCCCTGGAAAATGCCAATAGTAAAAATTCCTAAAACCAACTTGGAGAGTTGTTTCAGGGACAAAGCAATAGTGCTATGACCAATCTATACTATTTCCCTCAAATAGTATAAGGAAAATGCTGCCACTCAACAGTAGTTTAAGTACAATACCACTAGGTGTCAGACATGAACCAAAATTTTCTGGCATTATGAACTATCTAGGCAAGAGAGACTCTGGATGGGTTATTCATTCAACAAATATTTACCGAGCTCTTACAAATGTGCCAGGCATTGATTATCCTACAATGAACAAAGAATCCTGGCATACTACTTCTAAAGTATTTGAAGTTCATGTAGCATTGTACATTTCACACACAATATTATCCTATCTAGATTCATAGCCCTATTATTTCTGTTATGCTAGAATTTAATTTTTCTGCAAACTCAGAAAAATTTGTTATGGTGCTCTAACTATCTTTCTATCTGACTTTATCACCTCTCAATCCTTTAACCAATTAAACTTGCTTGACTTTATTAAGACCTTCCATTCCCTTTAGCCTTCTCCATTCTTCTAAACTATCAGTCTCCCTCCAGAAATTACTTTCATGCTCATTCGGCAACACATATACTAAAATTGGAACAGAAGTTACTTTCTTTCTTACTAAGATTACCCATGGATCAGTATTTCAACAAAATTCACCAGCACCCTCAACTTCCTTTCCTCTTAACCTTTCAAAGCATTCGATTTGCCAATCTCTAACTATGGAGAATTCCAAAATACACCTGCTCTGTTCTTGTTCTTGGCCTGCTACTACAGCTGAATAAAACTGAGTAACAATAATTGATTTACAATTTCCCAGTTCAGCTAAGTTCTTGACACTGCTCAGAAAAGTCTCTTGCTTGCATTTTAATTCCTGCCCCCTCAAGGTTGCTGTTTCAAACTTCTAGTAATCTTCTTTTTTATTTATTTATTTTTATAAAGACAAGGTCTTGCTACATTGACCAGGTTGATCTCGAACCGACTTCAAGCGATCCTCCTGCCTCAGCCTCCCACCCAAAGTGCTGGGATTACAGGCATGAGTCACCACACCCGGCCATCATAACCCTCTTTAACCTGCTGTTCCATGCTGATTTCCTCACAGTAGTTCAATAACCTTGTCTCCCAGTTCACTCAATTGCTATAACCTCAACTTTTTTTTTCTTTGCCTGTCCTCATTTTCTTTGTCCTATTTCAGGTAGGGATTTAGTCATCAGTCCTCTTCAGGACCTTGCCACCATAATTACCTCTTCTCACATGTAAAACTTCATGTGAGAAAATCCCTAGTGTTCTGTCCAAATCTCATGGATATATAAAAGCTTCCCAAACAACAAAAGTTCTCTCCACCTTTCCATATAGCTATCCTCTCTATCCCTTTGTTTTTCAAACTACTTACAAATGTAGTGTATGTATCACTTACCTTCAGTTATCTCTAATTCAGGGTTTCTCAGAAATTAATAAATATCTCCTGGGGGGCAAAATTGCCAACTACCCCACCCTGACCTTGTCACGGTTTGCTGCTCTAATTTTTATGTTCCAACCCACTCTTATTTGTCTTCCTCCTCCCTTCCGTCCACTGCACTGAAACTGTTCTCAGTAACTTTACCAAACTGCCATTTGTCAGGTCTAGTCTAACTGTATCTCTTTAGTCCAAATCCTAATGAATTCTCTATGACAAAGGACAAATTTTCCACTCCCCTTGCCCCACTTAAAATTATCACCTCCTAATAAGCAAATTACCAACTCCTCCTGGTTGTCCTCAGACCTTTCCACTACTTACTCTCAAATTTCCTTTCTGATTCTTCTTTCTCTGACCATCTCTTAGAGTCCTGTCTTTATTCTACATGTCTTTATCCTCTCTGTGTATGGTTTCACTTATGCTTAAGACTTAATTATAACATATAAAATGACTGTCAAATCTATTTTCAACCCGTAACCTCTTTCTTGAGAACTCTAGAAACAAATTTTCAGCTAGATACTGAACTCTCTACAGGCATCAGAAATGCAACTTATCCCAAACTAAACTCATTTCTCCAGAGGAAGGAGAGATATATTTCACTTCAATATCCTTCGATCCTTCATTTAATGACACCTCCATCTGTCCAGTCACTCAAGCCAGAAAAGCATAATGCTCCAAAAGGCATCTTTAACTGGAGACACACACTCCATTCTAAAATCTTTCCACCAAATCTGGGCAAATGTAACTTCTAAATGTCTCTAAAATCTGTTCTGGAATGCCATTTTTCCTTCCTCCTGATAAACTCCTATTCATCTGTTAACAACCCAATGGACACCCCACCTGAGATCCCCTCACCTGATGGTTAAAACTGACTTCAAGAAGTTCCAGCCAGGTGTGGTGGCTCATATCTGTAATCCCAGCATTTTGGGAGGCTGAGATGGGTTGATCACCTGCAGTCAGGAGATCGAGACCAGCCTGGCCAACACGGTGAAACCCCATCTCTACTAAAAAAAAAATGCAAAAATTAGCAGGGTGTGGTGATGAGTGCCTGTAGTCCCAGCTACTAGGGAGGCTAAGGCAGGATAATTGCTTGAACCCAGAAAGCATAGGATCCAGTGAGCCAAGATCGTGCTGCTACACTCCAGACTGAGCAACAGAGTGAGGCTCTGTCTCAGAAAAAAAAAAAAAGTTTCTAGTTTGGTGGAGGATATAAGTATAAAATAATTACATAAGTACAAAAATAAAGGTATATGCAGTTGTTGTAGGATCATGGCACAAGGAATCAGAGTCTGTATTCTATATATATTCATTAGATGTATACGTGCCAGGAACTGTTCTGGGCTTTAAGAGATAAAGTAAGAAAATAAAGTTTCTGCTCTACATTCCAACTGAGAGAGAAAAATGCTCAGGAAGAAATAAGTAATATGAGAAATGGTGACAACTGCAATGGAGAACAATAAGCAGAGTGAGAAGGAAAGGAAGAGGGAAAGGCAGGGGTGTTTTTCTGAAATGGTCAGCGAAGGCCTCTCTTAACAGGTGACATGTGCACAGCTATCTGAAGGAAGTGAGGTTAGAGGCCACATCACTTCCTTCCCAGTAATTAGTTTAGTGAGTGGCTCACAGGACTGACTCAACAGATGTTTGCTAAAGGAATAAATAAAAATTATACTTCTGATTTAATGTGTTCGGCATTTACATGTAAATATTTCTTTTCTGTTTTTATAGCAAAGATGAAAAATTATCTGTTAAACATCAAAAACAGGGACTGTAACTATTATAATTAAATCTTTACTAAATGGATTTATGAATCACATACTTTCAATGTAGGCTAACTAGCTGGAGAGCAATTAGGAAGGAAAATGGGACTACTCAACTAGGGGGTGTCTATGATTAAGGTCTTAAGTTATGGAGCAGCTGAAAAAAAAGACAGCTCAACTTCTATGAACTCAACTTGGCCAGGTGTGGTGGCTCATACCTGTAATCCTAGCACTCTGGGAGGCGGAGCCAGGAGCCTAGTTCAAGACCAGCCTAGGCAACATGGCAAAACCTTGTCGCTACAAAAAATACAAAAATCAGTCAAGCACGGTGGTGCAAGCCTGTGGTCCCAGCTATTCCAGAGGCTGAGGTGGAGGTTGCAGTGAGCTGAGATTGTGCCACTGCACTCCAGCCTGGGAGACAGAATGAGACCCTATATTTAAGGGGGAAAAAAAATGGCTCAGCATGGTAGCTTGGTTTTGTAATCCTAGCACTTTGGGAGGCCAAGGTGGGAGGATCACTTGAGCTCAGGAGTTCAAGATCAGCCTGAGCAACACAGTGAGAACTTGTCTCTAAAAAAATTTTAATAATAAAAAGAAACCATTATACAATGATTTGATCATCATACAACGTATATATGCATTAAAATATCACACTGTATCTCATAAATATGTATAATTGTCAATTATAACTTTAAAAATTAATTTAGAAAAAAAAGCTCAAAATTACCTAATTACAGAGTTACCTCTAGAGTAACATTTCTATAAAGAAGTTCTTTCCAGAGGAGAAATTAATATTCTGGAGAACATTAATACTCTGCCATGCACTTTTCTTCTTTTTCACCTGTATCGTCCTATCTGTTCAGTGTCTCCAATTAGTTCTCTGAAATCCTAAATTTCATGTTAAGTGTTTTAGAACCCTTGAAGAGATTTTTAAAATTTCATTTATTTTCTTGGCTGCCAAATTAACTTTATGCACTGCTTTTCAAACTCTTAAAATCTACTCCTAGAAATGGAATTTCTGACAATGCTACTTTAATCCAGTTGAATTCCTTGCATTTTAGATCACTATAAACAAGGTTTCCTGGGATTTGAAGTAAAAGATTTTCTTTTAACCTTTCATCTAACTTGACCACCTTACTTTACCAGTTTATTTTACAAAGAGGAAGTTCAAGTTGTTATGTAAATCCAGGATTACCATGTTTTTGTTATTACTGTTCTAGCTTACACACATAGCAGCTATGGGAAACTGATTTCTAAATCAAAAAAGCGTCACCGGCACTTTGTGTTAGAGAGGTTGATGGGAAAAGACAAAAGAAAAGTAGGAGGGCAGTCAGAAATCTGCTTTTCTTCTTCAACAGCAGAGGTTAGATACTAACTTAGCAAATTTTGCAGCTTTGGGAGCAGTCATTTTAGAAGCTTGTGCCAATTCAAGATGGTGGTCATCATTAGAAATACCCCAGTGCACCTCTCTTTATTCAACACATTTACTCAGCAAACATCTGAGCTCCTACTATATGTACCAGGTACTTACTAGGAACTGAAAACTCAGCAACAAAAGACAATTTCTATCCTTAATGATCTTTGCTCTGAAAGTAATACATAAAAAATATTATTTTCCATAAAAATACTGAAAAGTCAAAGTATGTAAAAAGAATTTACGTTGCATATTCTTTTTTTTTTTTTTCCCAGACAGTCTCACTGTGTTCCCCAGGCTGGAGTGCATTGACACGATCTTGGCTCACTGCAACCTCTGCCTCTTGGGTTCAAGTGATTCTCCTGCCTCAGCCTCCCAAATAGATGGGATTTACTGGCATGCGCCACCACACCCGGCTAATTTTTGTATTTTTAGTAGAGACGAGGGTTTCACCGTGTTGGCCAGACTGGTCTCAACTCCTGACCTCAGGTGATCCACCCACCCCGGCCTCCCAAAGTGCTAGGATTACAGGCGTGAGCCACCGTGCCCAGCCTGCATATTCTAATGCTCAGTCTTTGCCTCTCATTTCTCTATTTGCCTTCATTAGGTTCATGCTGCTGCCACCACCTCCCTCCAACAGGTACGTCAGGAGGAAAAAATTCCCTACTTGTTTACCACATAGCATGAACAATCACTCAGACTGTCTCCAAAATATGAGTAGAATTTTCCAGTAGAGAATTAGGGAAAAGGTCTATAGCTTTCAAAAATTGTGAAAAATCAATCTACTTCATCTTATACAAAATATCCCTTCAAACATCTGAAAGCAGCTATCACTTTTTCCCTAAGCAATTCTCTTTCAAGCAAAGTTTCAAGTTGTCTCCATCTTCTTTTTAAAAGTACGTATCATTGTTCAGCCGGGTGCAGTGGCTCATGCCTGTAATCCCAGCACTTTGGGAGGCTGAGGTGGGTGGATCACCTTGAGGTCAGGAGTTCGAGACAGTGTGGCCAACATGGTGAAACCCTGTCTCTACTAAAAATACAAAAATTAGCCAGGCGTAGGGGTAGGTGCCTATAATCTCAACTACTCAGGAGGCTGAGGCTCTGAGTAGTGCCTGAGGGGGCACTGCCTGAGGCCAGGAGTTCAAGATCAGCATGGGCAACACAGTGAGACCCCATCTCTTTAAAAAAAAAAAAAAAACAAAAAAGCAACATGTAGATAGGAAGGAGACAATGGAGTTAAAATGTTCTAAGGTCCTTATATTTTATAAGAGTAGAACAGAATTTTAAGTAGCATTAGACTTTGATGAGCTTGCATATTACAAAAGAAGGGTAATAATGTTATTTAACCTTTCAAGCAGAAAGTATAAAAGAGAAATTATTTTTTAATCTCAGAAAAGAGAAAAATATAAGAATAAACCAAGAGAAAGTTCAAAATAAAAGATTAAACAATAAATACATAATTAATTACGTTAAATACGTAGGTGAAAATTTCTAAATCTACCTACGGTGAACTAGCTGGTTACAGAATCAACTCTTCCACCCATGAATAACAGCCAGAAAAGCTAGACGATGTATAACCACATTTGTGTGAAGGCACCAGAAAGCTACCAAGGCAGAGATGGCTTAATGGGACAAGTTTCCAAATAGATGGAAATCCAGAGAGGTGAGTCCAGTGCTTTGCACAACTGTTCACCTTGAGGCGTTTCCTGTTTCCAAAGTAATGGCTGAGAGACTGACCAGCTGCACAGAGCTTCCATCAATCTCAAAAGGCTGAGGAGACCAAAAAAAAAAAAAAAAAGAGGAACTTCAGGGCCAGCCAAGGAAAAGAGCTCTAGAAAACACCATGTTTTCGCTTGGGGTCTACCAAAAGAATACAACCTGTGAGCAGGGGTGAAAAGAAAAAGGCCAACCATGTCAAGCATGGAGGTGGGCTGTTCCTCCACACACCTCCTTCTGAAGAACCTGCCGCGGGGAAGACTGTGACTGACAGCCCCAGCTGCCGCCCTTTGGATCCATCACCATGTTCATGCAGAGGCCACATTTCCCCATTCCTGCCCAAAGCAGGATTCTTCTAAAAGACAAGTATTTGCCTGGGGACTCTTCACTGGCCTAGCAGAGGAGTTCTTAGATCTGTGCTGCAGGCTGGGGCCCTTCCTACCAATTCTTTCCTTTCCTCTCTTCCTTCACAGGGGTCAGGCCTGTCTCATGGTATCAGGTTTTCCCCTGTCCTCTCTTGCTTTCTTCTTTATCCTTTACAAGCATTGCCCTCAATAAGCCTTCTGCATATCTCATCCTGGTTTAGTATCTGCTTCCATCTTGATGTCTGCTACTCAACACCAATTATCAGATCAAGGCCCGCCTTTAGGTGAAGGCAATCCTTGAGCAGAGATGCAAAAATTCTAAATAAAACAGAAAACCAAATCTGGTGATATATAAAAAAGCATCACACATTGTGAACAAGTTTGGTTTAGTTCAGTAATGCAGGGCTGGTTTCACATTTGAAAACTTTATCAACATGATCTACTACATCAAGTGATTAAGGAAGAAAAATCAAAGGATTATCCTAAAAGATGCAGACCATTTTAACACTCATTCATGAGAGAGATACATCACATTCATAGATCAAAAGATTCCATATTTCAAATATTCCAGTATTATAAACAATATAAAACCAATCAAAATTCCAACAGAATTTTTTCTTGTGGGTATAGAAACTGAAAATTCGATTCTAAGAGGACTTATTCTACCCAATAGCAGCACTTATTATAAAGCCACATTAATTAAGATAGTGTTGTTTTGGTGCAAAGAAAGTGATCAATGGAATAGAACAAAGGTTGGCAAACTTTTTCTGTAAAGAGCCAGACAGTAAATATTTTAGGCTTTCTGGGACACATACAATCTCCGTCGCATATTCTTCTTTTTTTAACAACCCTATAAAAATACAGATCTATTCTTAGCTTGGAGGCTGTACAAAAATGAGCCATGGGTCAATCCCTGGAATAGAAGCAAGTCTAGAAACAGACCTACACACATACAATTTATGATCAAAGTGGTATTACAGAGCTCTAGAGAAAGTATGGACTTTTCACAAAATAGTGTGGGGCCAAATAAATATCTATATAGGAAAAAAATTCATCTTGACCTCATATCATATGCAAAAATAATCAATTTCAGGTGGATTTTAGGCTTAATTTGAATAACGCATCTTGAAGATAACACGGGAGGATATCTGCATGACCATGGAGTAGAAAAAAATTCTTAACTAGAACTCATAAACTATTAACCACAAATGGAAAGACTGATAATTCAGATAACATTAAAATTAGATACTTCCCTTTATAAAAATTACTAATAAGAAACTGAAAGGCAAGTCACAGGTTGAATTACCTGCTAATCGTATATCACTAACAAAGTCCTCATCCACAATATTTAAAGAATGCCTACAAGTTAATAATGAAAAAAGAACTCACAGGTAAAATCCAAATAAAAGGCAATCAACCTCATTAGTCTTCAGGAAATCCAAATTAAAGCCATAGTCCACACCACTGTACATCCACTAGAATGATTAAAATTACAAAGACTGACAACAGCAAGTGTCAGTGAGGATACAGAGCAAGCGGAACTCTCATACACTGTTGCTGAGTTGTGTAAATGGGTACAGTCCCCTCAGAAAACTGTTTAGCAGCATCTACTAAATGTAATCATATGCATGCCCATGACCCAGCAATGCCTAGATATACATACCCTCTAGAAATGAGTATATATGTGTACAAAAGTACACATGCGAGAATATTCATAGCTGCATTGTTTGAAGTAGCTAAACACTGAAAAAAATTCAATGTCAATTAACAGTAGATTGGATAAGTTGTACATATTCTTTTTAAAAACATCAGCTTTATTGAGGCATAACATACATAAGATAAAAAATACCCATTTTAAGTGCAGGGTTCAATAAGTTTAGACAACTGCAAGCACCCATGTAACCACTACCATAACCATGATATGGAACATTTCTATTACGCTAACAAGTTCCCTGGTACCCTTTCCCAGTCAATTCAGGCAACCACAGACCTGTTTAGAAGAGGATTTTGTTTTGTTTTGTTTAAGAGACAAGGTCTTGGCGGGGCGCAGTGGCTCATGCCTGTAATCCCAGCACTTTGGGAGGCCAAGGCAGGTGGATCACTAGGTCAGGAGATCGAGACCATCCTGGCTAACACGGTGAAACCCTGTCTCTACTAAAAATACAAAAAAATTAGCTGGGCGTGGTGGCGGGCGCCTGTAGTCCCAGCTACTTGGGAGGCTGAGGCAGGAGAATGGTGTGAACCTGGGAGGTGGAGCTTGCAGTGAGCTAAGATCGTACCACTGTACTCCAGCCTGGGCGACAGAGCGAGACTCCGTCTCAAAAAAAAAAAAAAAAAATTATAAAAAAAGAGACAAGGTCTTGCTATTCGCTATGCTGCTCAAGATGGCCTTGAATTCCTGGGTTCAAGCAATCTTCCTGTCCTCAGCCTTCCCAGTAACCAGGTCTACAGGTGCAAACCACCATGCCAACTCACAGACCTGTTTAGATTAGTCTTTCCTAGGATTTTATATAAATGGAATCAGATAGTACTATTTTGTGCTTGGTTTCTTCCACTCATCAAAATGTTTTTAACAACAAGAGCATGAGCAAAATAATAAAAAGTAGATAAATTATATTTTATCAAAATTAAAAACTTTTGTGCAGCAAAGGACATTACTAAGAAAGTAAAAAAAAGGTGAAAAGACGACCTACATAATGGAGGAAAATATATGCAAATCATATATCTGATAAGGACTTGGTAACCAGAATATATAAACAGAACCAAAGACAAAAACCACATCATTATCTCAATACATGCAGAAAAGGCCTTTGACAAGATTCAACAGCCCTTCATGCTAAAAACTCTCAATAAATTAGGTATTGATGGAATGTATCTCAAAATAATAAGAGCTATTTATGACAAACCCATCGCCAATATCATACTGAATGGGCAAGGAAGCATTCTCTTTGAAAAGTGGCACACAACAGGGATGCCCTCTCTCACCACACCTAGTCAACATAATGTTGCAAGTTCTGGCGAGGGCAATCGGGCAAGAGAGAGAAATAAAGCGTATTCAATTAGGAAAAGAGGAAGTCAAATTGTCCCTGCTTGCAGATGACATGATTGTATATTTAGAAAACCCTATCGTCTCAGCCCAAAATATCCTTATGCTGATAAGCAACTTCAGCAAAGTCTCAGGATACAAAATCAATGTGCAAAAATCACAAGCATTCCTATACACCAATAACAGACAAACAGAGAGCCAAATCATGAGTGAACTCCCATTCACAATTGCTTCAAAGAGAATAAAATATCTAGGAATCCAACTTACAAGGGACGTGAAGGACCTCCTCAAGGAGAACTACAAACCACTGCTCAACAAAATAAACAGAGGACACAAACAAATGGAAGAACATTCCATACTCATGGATAGGAAGAATCAATATTGTGAAAATGGCCATACTGCCCAAGGTAATTTATAGATTCAATGCCATCCCCATCAAACTAACGACTTTCTTCACAGAATTGAAAAAAACTACTTTAAAGTTCATATGGAACCAAAAAAGAGCCCACATCGCCAAGACAATCCTAAGCCAAAAGAACAAAGCTGGAGGCATCAAGCTACCTGACTTCAAACCACACTACAAGGCTACAGTAACCAAAACAGCATGGTACTGGTACCAAAACAGAGATACAGACCAATGGAACAGAACAGAGCCCTCAGAAATAATACCACACATCTACAACCATCTGATCTTTGACAAACCTGACAAAAATAAGAAATGGGGAAACGATTCCCTATTTAATAAATGGTGCTGGGAAAACTGGCTAGCCATATGTAGAAAGCTGAAACTGGATCCCTTCCTTACACCTTATACAAAAATTAATTCAAGATGGATTAAAGACTTAAATGTTAGACCTAAAACCATAAAAACCCTAGAAGAAAACCTAGGCAATACCATTCAGGACATAGGCATGGGCAAGGACTTCATGTCTAAAACACCAAAAGCAACGGCAACAAAAGCCAAAATTGACAATGGGATCTAATTAAACTAAAGAGCTTCTGCACAGCAAAAGAAACTACCATCAGAGTGAACAGGCAACCTACAGAATGGGAGGAAATTTTTACAATCTACCTATCTGACAAAGGGCTAATATTCAGAATCTACAAAGAACTTAAATAAGTTTACAAGAAAAAATCAAACAACCCCATCAAAAAGTGGGCAAAGGATATGAACAGAGACTTCTCAAAAGAAGACATTTATGCGCCAACAGACACATGAAAAAACGCTCATCATCACTGACCATCAAAGAAATGCAAATCAAAACCACAATGAGATACCATCTCACACCAGTTAGAATGGTGATCATTAAAAAAATCAGGAAACAGGTGCTGGAGAGGATGTGGAGAAATAGGAAAGCTTTTATACTGTTGGTGGGATTGTAAACTAGTTCAACCATTGTGGAAGACAGTGTGGCGATTCCTCAAGGATCTAGAACTAGAAATACCATTTGATCCAGCCATGCCATTACTGGGCATATACTCAAAGGATTATAAATCATGCTGCTATAAAGACACATGCACACACACGTATGTTTATTGCGGCACTATTCACAATAGCAAAGACTTGGAACCAACCCAAATGTCTATCAATGACAGACTGGATTAAGAAAATGTGGGGGTGGAGCCAAGATGGCCGAATAGGAACAGCTCCGGTCTCCAGCTCCCAGCCCGAGCGACACAGAAGACGGGTGATTTCGGCATTTCTGCTTGAGGTACCGGTTTCATCTCACTAGGGAGTGCCAAACAGTGGGTGCAGGACAGTCGGTGAAGCGCACTGTGCGCGAGCTGAAGCAGGGCGAGGCATTGCCTCACTCGGGAAGCGCAAGGGGTCAGGGAGTTCCCTTTCCTAGTCAAAGAAAGGGGAAACGGACGGCACCTGGAATATCAGGTCAGTCCCATCCCAATACTGCGCTTTTCCAATGGGCCTGGAAAACGGCACACTAGGAGATTGTGTCCTGCACCTGGCTCGGAGGGTCCTATGCCCACAGAGTCTCGCTGATTGCTAGCACAGCAGTCTGAGATCAAGCTGCAAGGCGGCAGCCAGGCTGGGGGAGGGGCGCCCGCCATTGCCCAGGCTTGCTTAGGTAAACAAAGCAGCCAGGAAGCTCGAACTGGGTGGAGCCCACCACAGCTCAAGGAGGCCTGCCTGCCTCTTAGGCTCCACCTCTGGGGGCAGGGCACAGACAAACAAACACTCAGCAGGAACCTCCACAGACTTAAATGTCCCTGTCTGACTGACAGCTTTGAAGAGAGTAGTGGTTCTCTCAGCACGCAGCTGGAGATCTGAGAACGGACAGACTGCCTCCTAAAGTGGGTCCCTCACCCCTGAGCAGCCTAACTGGGAGGCACCCCCCCAGTAGGGACAGACTGACACCTCATTCGGCCGGGTACTCCTCTGAGACAAAACTTCCAGAGGAACTATCAGAAAGCTGAATTTGTGGTCTCACGAAAATCCGCTGTTCTGCAGCCACCGCTGCTGACACCCAGCCAAACGGTCTGGAGTGGACCTCTAGTAAACTCCAACAGACCTGCAGCTGAGGGTCCTGTCTGGTAGAAGGAAAACTAACAAACAGAAAGGACATCCACACCAAAAACCCATCTGTACATCACCATCATCAAAGACAAAAAGTAGATAAAACCACAAAGATGGGGAAAAAACAGAGCACAAAAACTGGAAACTCTAAAACGCAGAGCACCTCTCCTCCTCCAAATGAATGCAGTTCCTCACCAGCAACGGAACAAAGCTGGATGGAGGATGACTTTGACGAGTTGAGAGAAGAAGGCTTCAGACGATCAAACTACTCTGAGCTACGAGAGGAAATTCAAAACAATAGCAAAGAAGTTAAAAACTTTGAAAAAAAATTAGAAGAATGGATAACTAGAATAACCAATGGAGAGAAGGGCTTAAAGGAGATGATGGAGCTGAAAGCCACGTTTCGAGAACTACGCGAAGATTGCAGAAGCCTCAGTAGCAGATGCGATCAACTGGAAGAAAGGGTGTCGCTGATGGAAGATGAAATGAATGAAATGAAGCCAGAAGGGAAGTTTAGAGAAAAAAGAATAAAAAGAAATGAACAAAGCCTCCAAGAAATTTGGGACTATGTGAAAAGACCAAACCTACATCTGATTGGTGTACCTGAAAATGACGGGGAGAATGGAAGCAAGTTGGAAAACACTCTGCAAGATATTATCCAGGAGAACTTCCCCAATCTAGCAAGGCAGGCCAACATTCAGATTCAGAAATACAGAGAACACCACAAAGATACTCCTCGAGAAGAGCAACTCCAAGACACGTAATTGTCAGATTCACCAAAGTTGAAATGAAGGAAAAAATGTTAAGGGTGGCCAGAGAGAAAGGTCGGGTTACCCACAAAGGGAAGCCCATCAGACTAACAGCTGATCTCTCAGCAGAAACTCTACAAGCCAGAAGAGAGTGGGGGCCGATATTCAACATTCTTAAAGAAAAGAATTTTCAACCCAGAATTTCATATCCAGCCAAACTAAGCTTCATAAGTGAAGGAGAAATAAAATACTTTACAGACAAGCAAACGCTGAGTGATTTTGTCACCACTAGGCCTGCCCTAAAAGAGCTCCTGAAGGAAGCACTAAACATGGAAAGGAACAACCGGTACCAGCCACTGCAAAAACACGCCAAATTGTAAAGACCATCGAGGCTAGGAAGAAACTGCAGCAACTAACGAGCAAAATAACCAACTAACATCATAATGACAGGATCAGATTCACACATAACAATATTAACCTTAAATGTAAATGGGCTAAATGCTCCCATTAAAAGACACAGACTGGCAAACTGGATAAGGAGTCAGGACCCATCAGTGTGCTGTATTCAGGAAACCCATCTCACGTGCAGAGACACACATAGACTCAAAATAAAGGGATAGAGGAAGATCTATCAAGCAACTGGAAAACAAAAAAAGGCAGGGGTTGCAATCCTAGTCTCTGATAAAATAGACTTTAAACCAACAAAGATCAAAAGAGACAAAGAAGGCCATTACATAATGGTAAAGGGATCAATCCAACAAGAAGAGCTAACTATCCTAAATATATATGCACCCAACACAGGAGCACCCAGATTCATAAAGCAAGTCCTGAGTGACCTATAAAGGGACTTAAACTCCCACACAATAATAATGGGAGACTTTAACATCCCACTGTCAACATTAGACAGATCAATGAGACAGAAAGTTAACAAGGATATCCAGGAATTGAACTCAGCTCTACATAAAGTGGACCTAACAGACATCTACAGAACTCTCCATCCCAAATCAACAGAATATACATTTTTTTCAGCACCACACCACACCTATTCCAAAATTGACCACATACTTGGAAGTAAAGCACTCCTCAGCAAATGCAAAAGAACAGAAATTATAACAAACTGTCTCTCAGACCACAGTGCAATCAAACTAGAACTCAGGATTAAGAAACTCACTCAAAACCGCTCAACTACATGGAAACTGAACAACCTGCTCCTGAATGACTATTGGGTACATAATGAAATGAAGGCAGAAATAAAGATGTTCTTTGAAACCAATGAGAACAAAGACACAACATACCAGAATCTCTGGGACACATTCAAAACAGTGTGTAGAGGGAAATTTATAGCACTAAATGCCCACAAGAGAAAGCAGGAAAGATCCAAAATTGACACCCTAACATCACAATTAAAAGAACTAGAAAAGCAAGAGCAAACACATTCAAAAGCTAGCAGAAGGCTAGAAATAACTAAAATCAGAGCAGAACTGAAGGAAATAGAGACACAAAAAACCCTTCAAAAAATTAATGAATCCAGGAGCTGGTTTTTGGAAAAGATCAACAAAATTGATAGACCGCTAGCAAGACTAATAAAGAAGAAAAGAGAGAAGAATCAAATGGATGCAATAAAAAATGAAAAAGGGGATATCATCACCGATCCCACAGAAATACAATCTACCATCAGAGAATACTACAAACACCTCTATGCAAATAAACTAGAAAATCTAGAAGAAATGGATAAATTCCTCGACAAATACACCCTCCCAACTCCAAATCAGGAAGAAGTTGAATCTCTGAATAGACCAATAACAGGCTCTGAAATTGTGGCAATAATCAATAGCTTACCAACCAAAAAGAGTCCAGGACCTGATGGATTCACAGCTGAATTCTACCAGAGGTACAAGGAGGAACTGGTACCATTCCTTCTGAAACTATTCCAATCCATAGAAAAAGAGGGAATACTCCCTAACACATTTTATGAAGCCAGCATCGTCCTGATACCAAAGCCTGGCAGAGACATAACCAAAAAAGAGAATTTCAGACCAATAGCCTTGATGAACATTGATGAAAAAATCCTCAATAAAATACTGGCAAACCGAATCCAGCAGCACATCAAAAAGCTTATCCACCATAATCAAGTGGGCTTCATCCCTGGGATGCAAGGCTGGTTCAACATATGCAAATCAATAAATGTAATCCAGCATATAAACAGAACCAAAGACAAAAACCACATGATTATCTCAATAGATGCAGAAAAGGCCTTTGACAAAATTCAACAACCCTTCATGCTAAAAACTCTCAATAAATTAGGTATTGATGGGACGTATCTCAAAATAATAAGAGGTATCTATGACAAACCCACAGCCAATATCATACTGAATGGGCAAAAACTGGAAGCATTCCCTCTGAAAACTGGCACAAGACAGGGATGCCCTCTCTCACTGCTCCTATTCAACATAGTGCTGGAAGTTCTGGCCAGAGCAATCAGGCAGGAGAAGGAAATAAAGGGTATTCAATTAGGAAAAGAGGAAGTCAAATTGTCCCTGTTTGCAGATGACATGATTGTATATCTAGAAAACCCCATTGTCTCAGCTCAAAATCTCCTTAAGCTGACTAGCAACTTCAGCAAAGTCTCAGGATACAAAATCAATGTACAAAAATCACAAGCATTCTTGTACACCAATAACAGACAGAGAGCCAAATCATGAGTGAACTCCCATTCACAATTGCTTCAAAGAGAATAAAATACCTAGGAATCCAACTTACAAGGGATGTGAAGGACCTCTTCAAGGAGAACTACAAACCACTGCTCAATGAAATAAAAGACGATACAAACAAATGGAAGAACATTCCATGCTCATGGGTTGGAAGAATCAATATCGTGAAAATGGCCATACTGCCCAAGGTAATTTATAGATTCAATGCCATCCCCATCAAGCTACCAATGACTTTCTTCACAGAATTGGAAAAAACTACTTTCAAGTTCATATGGAACCAAAAAAGAGCCCGCATCGCCAAGTCAATCCTAAGCCAAAAGAACAAAGCTGGAGGCATCACGCTACCTGACTTTAAACTATACTACAAGGCTACAGTAACCAAAACAGCATGGTACTGGTACCACAACAGAGACATAGATCAATGGAACAGAACAGAGCCCTCAGAAATGATGCTGCATATCTACAACTATCTGATCTTTGACAAACCTGACAAAAACAAGAAATGGGGAAAGGATTCCCTATTTAATAAATGGTGCTGGGAAAACTGGCTAGCCATATGTAGAAAGCTGAAACTGGATCCCTTCCTTACACCTTATACAAAAATTAATTCAAGATGGATTAAAGACTTAAATGTTAGACCTAAAACCATTAAAATCCTACAAGAAAACCTAGGCAATACCATTCAGGACATAGGCATGGCAAGGACTTCATGTCTAAAACACCAAAAGCAATGGCAACAAAAGCCAAAATTGACAAATGGGATCTAATTAAACTAAAGAGCTTCTGCACAGCAAAAGAAACTACCATCAGAGTGAACAGGCAACCTAGAGAATGGGAGAAAATTTTTGCAACCTACTCATCTGACAAAGGGCTAATATCCAGAATCTACAATGAACTCAAACAAATTTACAAGAAAAAAACAAACAACCCCATCAAAAAGTGGGCAAAGGACATGAACAGACACTTCTCAAAAGAAGACATTTATGCAGCCAAAAAACACATGAAGAAATGCTCATCATCACTGGCCATCAGAGAAATGCAAATCAAAACCACAGTGAGATACCATCTCACACCAGTTAGAATGGCCATCATTAAAAAGTCAGGAAACAACAGGTGCTGGAGAGGATGTGGAGAAATAGGAACACTTTTACACTGTTGGTGGGACTGTAAACTAGTTCAACCATTGTGGAAGTCAGTGTGGCGATTCCTCAGGGATCTAGAACTAGAAATACCATTTGACCCAGCCATCCCATTACTGGGTATATACCCAAAGGACTATAAATCATGCTGCTATAAAGACACATGCACACGTATGTTTATTGCGGCACTATTCACAATAGCAAAAAGTTGGAACCAACCTAAATGTCCAACAACAATAGACTGGATTAAGAAAAAATGTGGCACATATACACCATGGAATACTATGCAGCCATAAAAAATGATGAGTTCATGTCCTTTGTAGGGACATGGATGAAACTGGAAAACATCATTCTCAGTAAACTATCGCAAGGACAAAAAACCAAACACCGCATGTTCTCACTCATAGGTGGGAATTGAACAATGAGAACTCATGGACACAGGAAGGGGAACATCACACTCCGGGGACTGTTGTGGGGTGGGGGGAGGGGGGAGGGACAGCATTAGGAGATATACCTAATGCTAAATGACGAGTTAATGGGTGCAGGAAATCAACATGGCAGATGGATACATATGTAACAAACCTGCACATTGTGCACATGTACCCTAAAACCTAAAGTATAATAAAAAAATAAAATAAATTTAAAAAAAAGAGAGAGAATGTCAAGAAAGAAAAAAAAAAAAAAAAGAAAATGTGGCACATATACACCATGGAATAGTATGCAGCCATAAAAAAGGATGAGTTCATGTCCTTTGTAGGGACATCGATGAAGCTAGAAACCATCATTCTGAGCAAACTATCACAAGGACAGAAAACCAAACACCGCATGTTCTCACTCATAGGTGGGAAATGAACAATGAGAACACCTGTACACAGTGTGGGAAACTTCACACACCGGGGCCTGTTGTGGGGTTGGGGGAGAGGGGAGGCATAGCATTAGGAGATATATCTAACGTAAATGACGAGTTAACGAGTGCAGCACACCAACATGGCACATGTATACATATGTAACAAACCTGCACGTTGTGCACATGTACCCTAGAACTTAAAAGTATTAAAAAAAAATAAAATACTTATAGCTCAACAACAAAAAAAAACCCAATTTAAAAACAGGCAATGGATTTGAACAGACATTTCTCCACACAGCATATACAAATGGCGACAAGCACACAAAAAGATGCTCAAAGTCATTAGGCATTAAGGAAATACAAGGGAAAACCACAATGAGATACCACTTCACACCCACTGGGTTGGCTATAATACAAAAATGGAAAACAACACATGTTGCAGAGGATGTACAGAAATTAGAACCCTCATTCATTGCTGGTGGAGACATAGAAATGGTGTAGCCACTGTGGAAAACGATTTGGCAGTTCCTCAAAATATGAAACATAGGTATACCATGTGACCCAGCAATTCTACTCCTAGGTATAACCCCCAAAAATTGAAAACAAGAATTCAGACAAACACTTGTGCATGCATGTTCACAGCAGCACTATTGTCCAAAGAAGATATACAAATGGATCTTTTATTATTATCTACCTTTCAAGGGAACAGAATCCTCTTTTTTTTTTGAGATGGAAATTCACTCTTGTTGCCCAAGATGGAGTGTGATGGTGGATCTCGGCTCACTGAAATCTCCGCCTCCCGGGTTCAAGCGATTCTCCTGCCTCAGCCTCCTGAGTAGCTGGGATTACAGGCATGTGCCACCACACCCGGCTAATTTTGGATTTTTAGTAGAGATGGAGTTTCTCCATGTTGGTCAGGCTGGTCTCGAACTCCCAACCTCAGGTGTTCTGCCCACCTCGGCCTCCCAAAGTGCTGGAATTACAGGTGTAAGCCACCGCGCCCGGCCCAGAATCCTCTTTCTTACATATTTTCAAGAACGAATTATGTGAGAGTAAAGAACTTTCTTTTTTTGTTTTGTAGATACAAGAGATCTTGCTATGTTACCCAGGCTGTTCTCAACCTCCTGGCCTCAAGCTATTCTCCTGCCTTGGCCTCCCAAAGTGCTGGGATTACAGTCATGGGCCACTATACCCAGCCAAGAGTAAAGAACTTTATTGAGAGGCTGTGGTAGAAACTTAGAGATTTCCTGAGTTGTAGTACAGTTCTGCCACTTGCTAGTAACTTAAACACTCTGCACCTTAGTTTCATCATCTGAAATATGGCAGTGGTAATATCCACCTTAGTAAGCTGTTGAGAGGGTTAAATGAGTTAATCCATGCAAAGTCTTGGAATGCAGCCTGTACACTGTTAAATTAGCTGCCGCCACCACCACTACCATCATCATTATTATCATCTTCATCATCATCATTCTTCCTACTTCCTAAAATATCCTCAAGAATATTTAAGACACCTGTGATTGTACTAATAACCAGCATTAAAAGTTCATAAAAAACATACCTAATTAGTATGTTTCCCTAATTATCAGAGAAACTCAAATAGTTTAAATGGTCAGTATAGTTAAAAATGACTCTGGGAGGCAGTGGGGCACAACTGTAGTCCCAGCTACTCAGGAAGCTGAGGCAGGAGGATCGCTTGAGCTCATGAATTTGAGGCTGCAGTGAGCTATCATCATGCCATTACAGTCCAGCCTGGGAACAGATTAACACCCTCTCTCTCTTAAAAAAATAAAAAAAATAAAAAAAATTAAAAAAAAAGATGCTGAAGGGTTCAGTGAATGCTCTTTCCCAAAGACTTCAGAAAAGAGATCCATGTAACACTGCTACATTTTGAAAGCAATTCTAAACATGCTTCTGATACCCCACCCAAAGCCTTAGATCATGGACCATGCTTGAAAAGTCTCCCATCAGTACAGGATACCTTTACCAAATGAGGTTTCGCCAAGGTTACTAATGAATATCACTCCAACACTGGTGGAAAGTCAATTTCTAATTGTGTTTTGTAACATCCAGATCTCTCTGATATTATATCTGATTTTTTGCACCAAAGAATGAAATGCTTATAATCCTCCATTCCCAATACAACATCATATATTTCCTGCATTAAATAGCCTAAAATCCTCCTCTCTATTTCCTTTTGTTTATTAATAGTGCAGCGATTGTGAAGAAAGTTAATGAACATATCTCCTTAATCGAAATTGACATATGTAGCGGAAGAGCTCTGCTCATCAGTATACCCCAGGAAGCTAAATATCGGATGTTCTGCTCAGGCCCCTATGCTCAGCCAGGGCTCCAACCACTGTCATCAACTTTGGATGGCATCCCGAGACCACCCTTCTCTCAAGGCCATCTGACCAGTCCGAGCTGCCGAAAGACTCACTGAAGCTGGCTGCCACCACCCCACTATTCTTATTTTGATTATTTCTATTCATAAATTCTTTAAAATGTTATTTATATTATAATCATATTACATTAGAACATAATGTTATACTATATTGTTATATATTTATCTTATAAATTATTATTTATATTCTCCAGAGATTTAAGGGAATACAGGATGTCAGCAAGGTATTAATTATCCACAAGCAACTATTACCACCAAAAATATTCTTTTACTTAACCTTTTTCTTACAAAAAATCTGCATCATAGTACAGAAAACTAACCAACAAGAAGAAAAAAATACTTTTAAAATATAAAAGAGTGCACACATAAAGGATATGAGAAACAAAGCAAAATGCAAACACTGGGTAAGTAAAATAATCAGAAAATTAAATGGCTCGGTATTTCTTGGTTGATAAGAAAGCAACAAGAAAATTAAGTGGCAACAGAGATTTCACTAAACTGCCAAAAGGAAAGAAGACCAAAACAAAATCGTTCAAGTGTTTAACAGAATTTTGGCATTTTAACAGCATCTCTTAGGAGTTTGAATAAAATCCTGGCAATTATTTTCTCACCAGTGATTCTAGGCTTTGACTGTGATCATTACACTGGAGGCTCCGATTCCACTAAACTAACACAAAATTCTACTTAAAAAGGATTTCATGATCTCAACATGCTTGAAAATAAGTTTTCAAAGGAAATGAGACAGTAAGATAAAAATCATAACCTTCTGTTGAATTAAAATACTAAATTATACATAGTTTGTTTCTGAATAGGTTGCATTCTAAAAACTGACTTGTAAATAACTGTCTAGAAGTTAGAAGAAATTTTTCTCACATACAATATGGTGTAATTGTTGATCAGGTTATTTGCAATGGTATCATGACTATTACACTTAGGGCTAAACAGGCCTTTGTGAAATTGCCTGTGACCCCAACTATCAATTGGGATGCCAAGAGCAAACTCACACTTGGAAAACAAAGGTGCAATCAGGTAGGTGGAGCACTAGGACTCCATAACCTCATTAAGCTTTGCAGGTCCACTGCTAGCCAAGTACTGAAACTGAGTAACAAGTAATGGTTGCTCCTGCAAAGTGTTCACAGCCTCTAAACTTGGGATCTCCTTGACCTTTCTCCATGCAGGATTCACAGAATTAATTTCATAACATACTAAACATACCCTATATTTATCTTCTAATTCTTAACACTACATAAGTCATACCCTTTTTAAGACATTATTTTTAAAATAAAATTAAAGAAATGAGGAAGGGACTTAAAAAGATGTTAACAGAAGTAAGAGGGCAGAATTATAAGATGGACCTAAGAGTTAGATACAACTGATTTGGAAATCCAGTTACTATCACTTACTAGCAGTATGACTGTGGGCAAGCTATTTCTCAGCCTCAGTTCCCTCATCTACAAAATAGGAATATTATCTCATCCCTTAGAGTTAGAGTGAGGATTAAAGACGATAAAAATATGTATTATGATGCCTGAAATAGATTATCAGTCATGTGCTAATTCCCACCACTCTCCCAACCCACTCCCCAAAATCAAGCAGTTCTTCCAAACATATTACAATTATATTATAAATCACTTTCTCCAAATACTGTCATACCTTTCCATATTCTTCTTTGCTTAGGAAGAAAACTACAGATCTTCTGGATTTAATAAATATCCAACTTTGTTGAACTTTGATTCAGAAGAGGTAAGGTACTTGAATTTCTATTTCTCTCATTTTAAAGCCTTAGTTTTGTGATTTTTAAAATTATCTTATTAGTCTTTTAACTAACTTATTGATTTACCTTTGTGTTAACCTCACTTATAATTATTTTCTCCCTCAATCTGTTAGACCTCTGATGGTAAACTTTTACTATATTTCAATTACAGCTGTCCCTTGAACAATGGGTTTGAGCTCTGAAGATCTGTGGATTTTTCTTTTTTCAGTAAAAATACGGTATTCATAGTAACACAAGGATGCGAAAGCTCTGTCTCCAATACATGGGTTCCACAGGGTCTATTACAGGACATGAGTGTGTGCAGATTAGCATATATGTGGGCGGTACTGGAAGCAATCCCCTGGGTATATCAAGGGATGACTGTATTTACATTCTTTATGGACTTTTTCTTTTAGCCATCTTATCTTCTAGTTATTATACTGACTCTATATTTTCTTACAATGTAACTTTTCTTACTTAGGATTACCCCTTAATCAACATCACACAATGCCAGTAGAGCAACCAGATAATTTAACCTCAAACTATAGCAGTAACTCAATTCAGATCTCAAGTTCAGTTGTAAGGGATAATAATCAAAAAAGATCACCAGATATGCAGCCTTGAATATCCATTCTTCTAAACGGTTTGAATGTTGTCACTGGATCAAGCCAGACTCATGGGGACCTATACACTTGGACCACAATGCTTTGGTGCCCATCATTTTAAACCAGGGTTTCTTGTCCTTGCACTATTAATATTCGGGACCAGGTAATGGTAATAACTATTATTATTATTTTGAGACAGAGTCTTGCTCTGTCATCCATGTTGGAGTGCAGTGGTGCGATCTTGGCTCACTGCAACCTCCGCCTCCCAGGTTCAAGCGATTCTCCTGTTTCAGCCTCCTGAGTAGCTGGGATTAGAAGCGTGCACCCCCACCCCTGGCTAGTTTTTTTATTTTTAGTAGAGAAGAGGTTTCAACATGCTGGCCAGGCTGGTCTCAAACTCCTGACCTCAAGTGATCCGCCCGCCTCAGCCTTCCAAAGTGCTGGGGTTACAGGCGTGAGCCAATGTGCCCAACCCAGATAATTCTTTGTTGTGGGGGGGCTGCCCTGTGCACTGTTTCAACAGCACCTCTGGCCTCTATCCACCAGATGCCAATATACACTCCCCCTCTCCCAATTGTGATAAAGATGTGTATAAAGAGGGTACATTACCATATACCTCCAGGGAGCAATATCATCCCCAAATGAGAAGCGCTTTAAGCTGAATAAGACCTTGGGGTTTGCAGTCAGCTTACATTGAGGAACCACTTTAAAAACAGCCATAGGAAGAAGTGGTGTTGAAAATATCATCTACTGTATCACTCTTTGTTTTCTAAGGGAGAAACCTGTCTCAGACCTCAGTGCAAAATGTTGTTTTCTTAATGTGTATCCTTAAATGACCATAATCTCATCTTTTCTATGGCCACTGGCAAGCTCAAAAGCAAACTTACAGCCCATCTTCCATAACAGTATAGGACCGGCCAGGTGCAGTGGCTCACGCCTGTAATCCCAGCACTTTGGGAGGCCAAGGCGGCAGATCATGAGGTCAAGAGATAGAGAACATCATGGCCAACATGGTGAAACCCCATTTCTACTAAAAATACAAAAATTAGCTGGGCGTGGTGGTGTGCGCTTTTAGTCCCAACTACTCGGGGGGGTGAGGCAGGAGAATCGCTTGAACCCAGGAGGAGGAGGTTGCATTGAGCCAAGATCATGCCACTGTACTCCAGCCTGTCAACAGAGTGAGACTGTCTCAAAAAATAATAGTAATAATAATAACAGTATAGATTCTAAAGCATGAATTTATGTGTACTAAATCTTCTGAATGTCAACTTAATTTATTTTTTACCATAATTGACCTTATATTTTATCTTGGTATAAATAAGGTCTTTCTTCATGTGGCCATAAACCCTTTTTTGAGTGAAATTAAGCATAAATTAATAATTAAAATAGGCAAACTGTTATCTTCTCCAGCAGATTATACCCTTTAGGCTCACTCTATTATTCCTCTTCAAATCTCCTTCTGCTGAATCTATAATAGATCTCCTAGTTTTCCCTTATAAATATTCAAGTTTATTCTCCCTAGCCAAAGCACAAAACTAAATCCATTCACTTCAGCAAACTACGTCAGACACATAATGATCTGCATGAAGTTTTATAACAATGTCTTTCTATATTTATTAGAAATATATTCCCCCCCCCGATAAGAGGCATGAATTCTAGATGCTGTGTGTCCAGTAGGTTGTCCAGGTATCAGCACATCAGCCTTTAGGATGATGGGAAGATGGAGTACCTACATCCTCTTTTCTCTTGCTGATGCCAGCTTTGTGAGTTTTCCCTTTCCCCACTAAGGCTTATTTCTAACCCATGCCAAGCAGCATTTGGAATTCATCCTAACCCTGGTGCATGACAGATGGTAATGCAGGAGTGGCTCATCGTGTACCAGTGACAACTATGAAGAGTCCTGCCTGGCCTTAAACCCTCAGATTATTTTTGATAGTGCAAAAAAAAAAAAAGAAAAAAGGCCATTTCCTTCTCATTTTAACCCATAACCTTTTCAAGACCTCAAATGGTTATTACAAAGCTCCATCAACAGGTTGAGTGGTTAAACAATTTGTGGTATATTCATATAAACGAAAAAACAGTAGTACTATCAGTACCCATACATATAATACAGTGAAGGTCAAAAATATGCCTGACAAAAGAGTACATGATGTATTATTTCATTTACAAAAAAAATCTAGAAGAGGCAAAAATTAACCTATATAGTGATAAAAATCAGATCAGTGATTGTCTAAAGACAGCAGAATAAAAAAGGAGCACAAGGGAACTTTATGGAATGATGGAACGGTTGTTCTGATATCACATCTTAATTGGGATAGTGATTTCACAGGTTATACATTCATCAAAACTTACCAAACTATACACTTAAAATAGATGCAAATGTGGTATTCTTGCTAAACATGTATGACCTTGAACTAAGGAGAAAACATCAGATAAACTGAAAATGAAGGACATTCTAAAAAATAACTGATCAGTACTAGTAATAAAATACAAGGAAAGACTAAAGGGACACAACAAGTGAATACAACATGGGATTCTGGAAGAGAGCAAGGATACTAGCGGAAAAACTGGTGACATCCAAATAAAGTCTGTAGTTTACATAGTAGTATTGTACCAATGCTAGTTGCTTAGTATTGTTGATTGTACCATGGTATTGTAAGTTTTGTTTTGTTTTTTGAGACGGAGTCTCGCTCTGTTGCCCAGGCTGGAGTGCAGTGGAGCGATCTTGGCTCACTGCAAGCTCTGCCTCCCGGGTTCACGCCATTCTCCTGCCTCAGCCTCCCAAGTAGCTGGGATTACAGGCACCCGCCACCACACCCGGCTAATATTTTGTATTTTTAGTAGAGACAGGATGTTCACTGTGTTAGCCAGGATGGTCTCGATCTCCTGCCCTTGTGATCCACCCGCCTCAGCCTCCCAAAGTGCTGGGATTATAGGCGTGAGCCACTGCGCCTGCCCCCACCATGGTATTGCAAGTTTTTAACACTAGTGAAAGTAAAATAAAGGATACATGAAAATTCTCTGTAATATTTTTGCAACTTTGTTGTCTAAAATTATCTAGAAATAAAAGTTTTTAATGGGTGCATTTTGTTGAGTGTGAATTTTAACTCATTCAAGTTGATTTAAAATCAGTTATTAAGAAATAATTTTATCTCCAGCCTGATTATCCTTTTACGTTCATTAATGTTTAAATCAACAGTAACATTAACTACAAGAATAACCCAAACCCTCTTCTTTTCAATATTTGACTCAATAAACCTAATTGATAAAACACATAGCATTCCTTACCTAAAATAATCACCTCATTTATAAAGATTATTAATTGAAATAAAAATCTTAAGGGCTCTCCTTGGAATTATAATGATATATTCCTCCACAAAAACACATACAATGAACAACAAAACCATTACATGTTCAAATTAAGACGAGACAATGGAATTCATAAAACTTTGAAGTCCACAGTAAAAAACATTTAATTCTATGACTCTCACACCTAAGAAGTATTACATATTTGAACACCAAAAATTATATCATCTCATTTAGTATCACTTAAAGAACAGAAAGAAATAGGTAGAAAAACATTCAGAGACAAATTAAAATGTTTATCGCATACCTCCTCTGTTTCCATTTTCTTCATCCTACAAATGAAAATATATATATACATATATGAGTATACATTTATAAACTCTTGTTAATCACAGCAAGGCTCAATTTAATTCAAATTGACCTCCCCAAATTGTGCCAATTACAATCTCACTAACAATATTCTTAATGATCATATTCTCTTCTTTTCTATAGCCACTGGCAAGCTCAAAAGCAAACGTACAGCCCATCTTCAATAACAGTATAGGAAGTACCTTTTACTGGAAAGATAGAGTTTTCACAAATAGAGATAAGCAGAATGTGGGTGAAGCCAATTTAGAGGTAACACATCAGGAGTTCAGTTTTTGGCATCTGAGTGCGAGATTTCTAATGGAGATATCCAAGTGAAGTTGTCAAGTAGGCAGTTGGACAGATGGAAAGGCCAGGTCATCACTTACTGTACTATACTTAAATGTGCCTTTAAGGGATATTACAGGACCCAGAGCTGTCTATATAAATGGATTGGCCCCAAATTGCTACATATTTAAGTTCTTGTATTCAATTTTGAAGTTTATCTACTTGGTCTCTTTCATTGTTACCAAGCTGTCTTGCTGCCATGTTATCTACCTCTAGCTGGAAAATTAGAAAAAAAAACCTTTAAAAACTAGTCTAAAAATACACGTTTTCAAATATTTGCTGAGCCTCTACCATCCTGGAGCTACCATGTACCTTAGAAAAACAGATGCTGGGTGAAGGGCTGATAATTTATTACATAATTTTTTGACCTTTATTTTGGCTGCCCAATGTTTTTTTTTCTTCTTCTGATTATAAGATCTGGTCTGAGACTGAGGTTGCCAGCTACGTGACAAAATAAGGACACTGTTATATTAATTACACATTTTCTAAAAGCTATATAATATTAAAATTTTTAATTCGTTTGAAATGAATTTATAAAATTTCGTAATTAAAATGGAAAAGATTCAATATATATTTTCCATGTAAAATTTACGAGACAGAGCCCTATTTGCAAGAACATCTGTATTAAATAATAGCATTAATAATTAAAATTTATTGAGCAATTACAGTGTCAATTTCTATGTTGTGTGTTACAAGTATTGTATCATTTAATCATCACACAGCCTGTGAAGAAGGTACTACTATTGTCTGTTAGTTGACTTATCCAAGGTCACAGATCTAACAGGAGGCAGAAATGGAACTCAAAACCAGGCTCTTTTGATGCCAATGACCATGCTGTTAACAAGCGTAAACATGTCCTGGAATAGCATCATTTCATTCAAAGTTGTTTTGGTGTCATGTTCACGAGAAAAATTAACACTCCACCGGGTCCCCGTCTGTGTGAAGTTTGCACATTCTCCCCATGTCTGTGTGAGTTCTCTCCAGGTCCTACGGTTCCCTCCCACATGCCAGAACTATGCCTGTTCAATTCACAGGTGTGCCCACGTTGTCCCGGTCTGAATGAGCGCGGCTGTGTGTGTGCTCTGCAATGGGATGGACAGCATCCTGTCCAGGATTAGGTCCCACCTCATGCCCTGAGCTGCATGAGCTGCCGGGATAGGCTCCAGCCACCCTCAACTCTGGACTTTTTATAACGCTTTCTTAAGTGTATGAACACCTCACATTTACTTCAATGTTTAATACTGGAAGTGTTTTGGTCTTTATTTACAAGTTTGGTGATTTTTTTTTTTGGACCAGAAATATGCCAAGTAAACTCTAGCCAACATAAAATCAGTTATCACTTAAATACGTTTCACATAAAGTTGCAGTTTCCAAAAATCTACTGACAATGTTAAGTGAAGGTTTATTGTACTGTGCTACTAAAATTTCTAGAAATATTTTCCAATAATAATAATAATACATGTTTATATAAGTTTGGTAAAATTATCTTATAAAAAATTGTACTACCTATATGTCCATCATGACCCAAAGCTCTCATTCAAAACAAAACAAAAACAAAAAGACAAAAAATACACAATCCTAATGTAATTATCAAGTGCTCTCATATGTGACCTAATGTATAAGTAACACTATTTGAGACTTTTTAATATCAGCTAGATTCTTAAGAGATCTAGTCCAGTTGTTTTATACACATTTGAGAAAACTCAAACAGATAAATTTCATTCTAAAGGTAGCAATTATTTACAATCCTTAAAAGATATTCAGTTGTTTGCTGTTATCTCAGTGTTAAAGTAACCAAATATAAAAAATTTAAAAAAAGAAAAGAAAAAAAGAGCTATTCAGTACTTCAAAAAAGCATATCCTGTAGGACATTACTAGAAAGACATATTTAACAAAAATATAATTTAAAACTGTGGTCTCTAGATACAAATACGGACACTACTTTTTAAAAGACAGTTTTGGATTCATAGATATTTAGAATTAGAAAAGACTTTCTAATACCCTAGTTCAATTCCTACAAATGAAAATGGAAATCGAGAGGTCAAAAGAAGTGGCCTGGCTAGGGTCTCATAACTCTTGTGAATATCATCATTTCCATTATACTATTGTGTAATAGTTCAGCATCAAGCATGTATATTGGTCAAATTCAAATCCCAGATCAACTACTTATCTGTTTTATGACCCAGATCAGTTTCCACATCTGTTATATGGGGCTAATAATACCACCTGCTCCACAGGATTCTGGCATGGATAAAGTAAGATAACGCTCATAACGAATGGTAAGGAACACAGAGCAAGTACTCAGTGTGTCAACTGCACTTATAATTATCTCAGGCTGTCCTTTTCAGGCTGTCCTTTTCAGGCTGTGTTACTGTCCACTGAAGCCTGCCAATGTAATTCATTCTGATGAGAAGCTGTGTTTTTAAATTCTAACATGCCATCATATTACATATCTGAAAGTTAAGTATTGTTCTAATTCTACTAATTTTCTATAACTGCTAGAATATTTTAGTGAACCATTTCCTCTGCATAGTCTGCCCAGAAAACTCACTACCTTTCTAGATAATAAACAGTTACACATTAGGAAAAGCAGAATGAAGTCTGGAATTAGAAGTCCTTAAAAAATATAGATTTGGAGTTTAGAATCACTATGATCTTTCAGAGAAGACTAAAGTTTGTTTTGTTCTTGAAGGTGGGAAAATACCTAAAAGGAGAAAAATAATATAATAAAAATTCAAATGTAATGCTTGATTCTTTTAAGACAGAAAAAAAGGCCAGAGGGAAGGGTAAGAGGAAGACTAGAAGGGGATAAGAATGGCCTTGTGGTTTTTTTTCAAGTTGCTGTAACTATTTCTCTTACCTTATATGAAAATTGAATTGCAGACTCTGGGGGATAAACAATAAAATGTCTTAATGTAAAACCAAAGCCTTGAGATGTTCTTTTCAACGTAACTGTTTTGGGACCTGGCCAGGAGAATGTTTCATCTTCGGACAGTGATACAGTTTCACTTTGTTCTTTTCCATCTTTATTTTTTGAGACCTAAAGTGAAAAGATATTTAAAAGTTAACTACATAACACAATATACTTCCTCACCTAAAAAAAATTCTATGTAAAAATGTTAATACCTGAGCGCCGATATGAACTATTTTCTGATGCATAAATTACACAAAGCATGCAATTATCAAAAACTAAAATTTATTATATTATCATAACAAAGCATGCAATTATCAAAACCTAGAATTTTTTTCTAGAAAATAATGCCATAAATAATTAGTCAGAAGAAAGAACTCTCAGAAAATAGAAATATAATTGCTAAAATTAGAAATGCAATAGAAGGAATGAAAGATAATACCAAAGAAATTTTAAAGAGCACTATGGATTAAGAAACAGAAAGCATGAAAGAAGAGATATAAAACCCTGACCAAGAAAGAAACCTAAACCTTATCAGATAGTCCAACAGCAACAAAGGACATTAGAAAATAATAGAAAAGGTCTTCAGATTCTGAGCACGAATTCAATATCCACATAGATAACCCTTCTGATACCCTGGCCTTCTTGTTCTCTGACCTCCTCTCCTCCACTCTCAGCTTTCACTTGGTCATGACTGACACCCCCTTACAAGCCCAAATCAAGAATCCCACCTAGAACCACCATCTATTATTAGTTCACTATTTAGTTCATTCCCTCTTATCCCCCAACCCTTACAATTCTTCAATCTGAAGCTGACTCTACCACCCTTTCCCTGACCCTCATCACCCCATGTTCTCACTTTCCTCTTACACCAGCTTCAATTCACTCCTTTACCCTCTCCCACTTCCTCAAAGTTGCCTGACAAAACCTAACCCTGGATAAATCAACACTGCCTACTCTGGGCCTGCACTTATGCAGGTAAATATGGGTAGAGGAAAACAAAAACTAAGCTATTTCACTCTAAGTTCATGACTACCAGCCTCAAGAGAGCCTTTAGTGTTGTCAGTCAATAGTAACACATTTCTCTCTGGTCATTTATCCTAGATGACTATTTCATCCCTTTTCCCCACACTCACCTGCAGCAGATGGTCCTGCTTTCTATTACACTCAGAAAACAGAAGCAGTAAAATGAGAACTGAATCGCCTGCCATGATCACCCCATCAACCTGCAACCGTGCCCATGTTCCCCTGCCTTCCCTTCTGCTATGATGGATGAGCTGTCCATTCTCGCAAGGCCCCAGCAGTTGAGACTAGATTCCTCCCCTCTTACTATTCAAAGATACAGGTCCAACAATTCTCCCCTCTCTCTTTTGCATAACTTATTCTCTCTTTACTATATATAGCATTCCTATCTGCATACACATATTTTGTAATTTCTTTAATCTTAAAAAAATCTTTCTTTTTTTTTTTTTTTTTTTTTGAGACAGGGTCTGCTCTGTGGCCTGCGCTGGAGTGCAGTGCCATGATCGTAGTTCATTGCAGACTGGATCACAGGGGCTCAGGATACTCCCACCTCACCCTCCCAGGTAGATGGGACTACAGGTGAATGTCATCAAGCTAATTTTTTTTTTTTTTTTTTTTTGTAGAGACAAGGTCTCACTACGTTGCTCAGGCTGGTCTTGAGCTCCTATGCTCAAGTGATCCTCCTGCCTCAGCCTCCCAAAGTGGTGGGATTATAGGTGTGAGCCACTGTACTTGTCCAAAATCCTCTCTTGATCACACACAACCCTCTCCAGCTACCACCTTGTTTGTGTGCTTCTCTTTGGCACAAAACTCCTTAAAAGTTATCTGTACTTGCTGTTTCCAATTCTTTTCCTTCCATTTCTCTGAAATCCCTTTAAATCAGGCTTTTATCTGCCTGACTCCCAGAAACTGCTCGTCAGGGTCCCCCATGACTTCCACATTTTAAACTGAATGATCAGTTCTCAGTTCTCATCTTATGTGCACCTTATTGGCACAAGGGTCACTTCCTCCTTCTTGAAGAATTTTCTCCACTTGACTTCTCACACTGATTTTTCTTCCAACTCACGGGTGACTTTGTCTCAGGCTCCTTTGTTTTCATCTGCTAAGTTCCTGAACCTGGAGGTACCCAGGGCTCAGTCTATGGACTTCTCTAGCTATACTCTGTCTTTTGGTGATTTCATTCCATTCCCTATATTAAACACCATCTAATATGCAAATGACTCCCAAATTTGTATTTCTAGCCCAAGCCTCTCTCCAACCTGACATGTATCTTAAACTTAACATGTCTGCATAGCTCCTAAGATTTTGTTTTAAATTACGACTCCAAGTTAATCCCAGCATTTTGAAAAGGTCACCTTTATTGAATTGCAAATACTTGAATAGTTTTGCTTTTATTACATTTTTTATTATCTTCCACCAGTGAGTCTACCCACTCTGCCACAATAATTTGCCTCATATAAAGGTGAAAAGATAACTAGGTGGTAACATTGCCCAGCCAAACTTGCAGCAGGGGTGGCCATATGATTGAGTTCTAGTAAATGGAATGTTAATGAAAGTAATAATACAGTATACCAAAAAAAAAAAAAAAACAGCATTTCCATATACTAGCAATAAGCAACTGGAAATTTAAAACTTTTTAAAATACCATTTATAATTACATTAAAAATATGAAATATTTAGGGATAAATCTGACAAAAGATTTGTAAGATCTACAAACTGAAGCTCCAAAACATTAAGAGATATTAAAGAATAAATAGAGAGATATACCATGTTCATGATTTAGAAGACTCAGTACTGTTACAATGTTAACTCTCCCCAAATTCATCTGTAAATCCATTGCAATTCCAATCAAAATCTCAGCAGATTTTTGTGTGGAAGCTGCTACAATATCTCTAAAATCCACTTTATAATGCAAAGAACCTAAAATAGCCAAAACAACTTCAAATAAGAACAAAGTTGGAACACTCAGACTACAAATCTTCAAGACTTACAAAGCTATAGTAATCAACACAGTACAGTATTGGAATCAAGACACACAGATTCACAGAACAGAATATGGAGTCCTGCTGTAGACCCACAACCACACGATGCTCCCATTCTACTCCTAGGTACTTATCCAAAAGAAACATGAACCCATGTCAATACTGTACAAGTATAATACAAATACTTGTAAACACAAATCGCCCTGGAACAACTGTGTGGAGGCTGTGTGCAAGAAAAGAACCTTGATCTGTAACTCATATCACAAACAAAAATTAACTCAAATGATCACACACCTAGACTGGCCGCAGTGGCTCACGCCTGTAATCCCAGCACTTTGGGAGGCAGAGGCAGGTGGATCACTTGAGGCCAGGAGTTCGAGACCAGCCTGGCCAACATGGTGAAACCTCATCTCTACTAAAAATACAAAAATTAGCTGGGTGTGGTGGCACACAACTATAATCCCCATCACTTGAGAGGCTAAGGCAGAAGAATTGCTTGAACTCAGAAGGTGGAGGTTGCAGTGAGCCGAGATTACACCACTGCACTCCAGCCTGGGTGCAGAGTGAAACTCTGTCTCAAAAAAGTCAAATAAAATAAATGATCATAAACCTAAATGTAACACTTAAAACTATGAAACTTCTGGAAGAAAATAGGGGAAAATCTTTATGAACTTAGGTTAAGATTTCTTAGATATAACCCCGAGGAACACAATCCATTAACAGCAACAACAAAAAATATTCATTGGAAGAACATACAATGAATTTTTAAAAAAAAGACAAATGAAACTTCATCAAAATTAAGACCCTCTGCTCTTTGAAAGACACTTCTTGGCCAGTCATGGTGGCTCACACCTGTAATCCCAGCACTTTGGGAGGCTGAGGCAGGAGGATCTCAGCCAGGAGTTTGAGACCTGCCTGGGCAACACAGGAAGACCCTGTCTCTACCCAAAATTTAAAAATTAGCCAGGTAGCTGGGCACAGTGGCTCACGCCTGTAATCCCAGCACTTTGGGAGGCTAAAGTGAGTGGATCACCTGAGGTCAGGAGTTCAAGACCAGTCTGGCCAACATGATGAAACCCCGTCTCTATCAAAAATACAAAAATTAGCCAAGTGGGGTGGCATGCACCTGTAATCCCAGCTACTCGGGAGGCTGAGGCAGGAGAATCGCTTGAACCAGGGAGGCCGAGGTTGCGGCAAGCCGAGATCATGCCACTGCACTCCAGCCTGAGCAACAGAGCCAGACTCTGTCTCAAAACAAACAAACAAATTAGCCAGGTGTGGTGGTGCATGCCTGTAGTCCCAGCTACTCAGGAGGCTAAGGCATGAGAATCACCTGAGCCCAGGAGGCTGAAGCTACAGTGAGCTGTGATCACACTACTGCACTCCAGTCTGGGTTACAGAATGAAACCCTGTCTCAAAAAATATATATATTTTATGAAAAGTATATATATATACACACACACACACACACACACACATACATGTATATATATATACACACATACAATTTCATGAAAACGAAAAGGCAAGCCATAGAATGGGAGAATATATTTTCAAATCATGTATCTGATAAAGGACTTGTATCTAGAATATATGAAGAATTCTCAAAATTCAATAATGGAAATGCAAACTAAAACCATAATGACATACCACTGCATACATAATAGATGTGCTATATAAAAACTAACCATACTGAGTGTTGGTCAGGATGTGAAGCAACTAGAACTCTCAGACACTGCTAGTGGGAATGTAAATGGTACACTTTGGAAAACAGTCTGACAGTTTCTTAAGTTAAACATACACCTACCATATGACACCGCCATTCTACTCATAGAGAAATTGAAAGCATATGTCAACATAAAGACTTGTACACAAATGTGCATAGCAACTTTGTTATAGCCACAAACTGGAAAACAACTGAAATATTTCAGTAACAGATGAATGAATAAACTGTGACACAGCCAAACAATAGAATGCTACTTAGCAATAAAATGAAATCAACTATTGATATATGTAGCAATATGTTAATTAGGCTGAGTTAAAGAACCCAGATCAAAGAAGAGGAGGAGGAGGAGAAGGAGTACATAGTGTATGCTCCATTTACATAAATCCTAGAAAAATTCTAAATACTGGTCTATACTGACTGAAAGCAGATTAGCAGTTGCTCTGGGTGGGTGTAAGGATGGAGATTATTACAAAGGGGCATGAGGAAATGTGAAGGGTGGTGAATAACCTTGACTGTGGTGATGTTTTTGCTGGTGCATACTTGTGTATAAACTTACTGAACTGTACAGTTTACACATGTACAGTTGATTATATATCAAACATACGTCAATAAAGACATTTAAACAAAAGAAGCAGCAATAGGATGCATATCATGAAATTCAAGAAAGTGGTTTTATCCTGGAGGGATAGGAGTGTGTGAATGAGGAAGCATGGGGCTGAGATCTGGGGAAAACACACATACTCCAACAGCATGGGTAATGTATAAGTTAAAATCTGTGGGGAGTTCCTAAGGGTTCATTTTATTATACCATATAAAGTCAATATGATATACAAAACGATATATATGTGCGCATCTTTTTGTATATAGCAAATATAAACATAAAAAGTAGATCGGGCTCAGTGGCTCACGCCTGTAATCACAGCACTTTGGGAGGCTGAGGCAGGCGGATCACCTGAGGTCAGGAGTTTGAGACTAGCCTGGCCAACATGGTGAAACCCCGTCTCTACTAAAAATACAAAAATTAGCTGAGTGCGATGGCACGTGCCTATAATCCCAGCTACTTGAGAGGCTGAGGCAGGAGAATCACTAGAACCCAGGAGGCGGTGGCTGCAGTGAGCTGAGATGGCGCCACTGCACTCCAGCCTGGGCGACATGGAGAGAGACTCCATGTCAGGGGGAAAAAAAAAAAACCCTAAAAAGTAAAAATGATTCTAGAATTTAACATTGGAAAAAATAACTATTAATCATTGTTTCCTATCTCCCAACATTCTTCAAGAAAACAAGATTCTATTTTGATTCTATCTCTTTTGCCAACTTTTATTGTAGGTTCTGAGTGTACATGTGCAGTTTTGTTACAAAGGTGCATTGCATTACTGCATGCTGCTGAGAACTGGCATAGGAATGTGATTCTCTCTTTTTATCTGACCCAGAATTTTAATTTTCAGTTTAGCATTGTGGTTCAGAACATAGGCTCGCATTCTTACTTATAAGTGGGAGTTAAACAATGGGTACACATGGACATACAGAGGGGAAAAATAGATACTGGAGACTCCAAAAGAGGGGAGGGTGGAAGGGGATGAGGGTAGAAAATTGCCTGTACAATGTTCGCTATTCAGGTGATGGTTATGCTAAAAGCCCAGAGTAGACCCCTACACAATATACCCATGTAACAAAACTGCACTTGTACTCCCTAAATCTATAAACATAATTTGAAAAAAAGAACTTAGGATTTGGAGATTTGGAGTCAGCTGAATCGGGCACTAACTCTGGCTCTGCCATTTGCTGGTTGCAGTATAGTGGACAATTATTTAACGTCTCTAAGCCTCAGTTTTCTCATCATTAAAATAAGAATAAAAGCACTTCTCCCAAAGAATGAATGTGGATTAAATGTGAAATGCATATGAAGAGCAGAGTACATAAACATTTAATAAATATTAACTCCGGGCCAGGCACAGTGGCTCACACCTGTAATCCCAGTACTTTGGGAGGCTGAGGCAGGCAAATTATGAGGTCAGGAGTTTGAGATCAGCCTGGCCAAAGAGACCAGCCTGGCCAACATGGTGAAGCTCCATCTCTACTAAAAATACAAAAATTAGCTGGGCGTGGTGGTGGGCATCTGTAATCTCAGCTACTCGGGTGGCTGAGGCAGGAGAATTGTTTGAACCCAGGAGGCGGAGGTCGCAGTGAGCCAAGATCACACCATTGTACTCCTGCCTAAGCGACAGGGCGAGACTCCAACTCTAAATAAATAAATATTAACTCTTCATTCTTTCTCTGCAAGTTCCATTGTCTTTTCAAATCTATTTTTCCTGATAGCTCTTTAAATCACAATCTCTCACAACACTTTAACATACTTGCATGTAAAATGCAACTAGAAAGATGCATCAAAGCAAATAATGGAGCACTGGAAAAAACTGGGTTAGCAATCAATAGTGTAGGTAAGAAATAAGAAAATAAGAAACTGGATCTTGGATGAACTGCTAACTTTTTCCTATTTTTAGCTATTTGTGTGAATGAAGTCTCTGAAGTCATCTATGGAGGCTATGTATATTTGAAAGTAACTTATCATAAATCCGTTGTAGTTTATCCCCCACTTCTAGGATTTAGCGGAGCATAACGTGAGAGACTCAAGCTAAGTCCCAAGCGACTGCAAAAGCAAGCATATTAGGTAGCGTTTGTAGGGTAAGAGGTATTCTAGGCTTAGTTTCCCAAATAGTCTAGTAAAGCTGTAAGTAATGATTGGATCCTTCTTTTGAGATCCAAATGAGAGTTCACTGTATATGTGCAGATCACGGTCTCACTCATTGACATACTCTTTCTTCATTCAATCAGTAAATAAATATTTACTGAGGACCTACTGTTTACCCAACCTTGTTCCACAGAGTAGATACACGGATGAATAAAATAGTCATTAAAATTTTAGTTCTTTTTTAAATTAAGCTTCTCATTTTGAGACAACTATAGATTCACAGGTAGTTTTAAGAAATAATACACAGCCAGGCATGGTGGCTCATGCCTGTAATCCCAGCACTTAGGGAGGCAGAGGTGGGAGGGCAGCTTGAGCCCAGGAGTTCGAGACCAGCCTGGGCAACATAGTGAGACCTCACTCTCCACAAAAAGGAAAAAAAAAAAAAGGAAAAAGAAAAAGGGAAAGAAAGATACAGAGAGATCCTATATAATCTTTATGCAATTTCCTTCAACAGTAACTTCTCAGAAAACTATAGTACAATATCACAACCAGGTTACTGACACAGATACAATCTACTCATGTTATTCATATTTCTCCAGTTTTACCTGTACTCCTTGTGTGTTTAGTTCTATGCAGGGTTATCACATTATGTAAGTGTATGTACCCACCACACCAGTCAAGATACAGAAGTGTCACATCCCCACAAGGATCTCTCTTGTTGCCCTTTCATAACTATACCTACATCTGCTCTCTCCCTCCACCTCCTACATGTCCCCTAACCCTTGACAACCACCAATCTGTTTTTCTTTTGGTTTGTTTCTGTTTTTTTGTTGTTTTGTTTTGTTTGAGACAGAGTCTTGCTCTGTGGCCCAGGCTGGAATGCAGTGGTGTAATCAGGCTCACTGCAGCCTTAACCTCCAATGATCAAGCAATCCTCCCACCTCAGCCTCCCAAGTAGCTGGGTCTATGGATCTACAGGCATGCACCACCATCATGCCTGGCTGCCTGGTTTGTTTTGAGGTTTTTTTTTTTTTAGAGACAGGGTCTCACTGTGTTGCCCAGGCTGGCCTCAAACTCCTGGGCTGATGTTATCTTCCTGCCTTAGCCTCCCAAATTAATCTGTTCTATATTTCCATTATTTTGTCATTTCAAGAATGTTATGCAAATAGAATCATACAGTCAGTAACCGTTTGGGATTGGCTTTTTTCACTTAGAATAGTTCTCTGGAGATTCACCAAGCTTGCTGCATGTATCCATAGTCCATTCCTTTTCATTGCTGAGTTGTATTCCATGGAATGGATGTACCACATTTTGTTTAACCATTTGTCTGTTAAAAGACATCTCAGCTGTTTCAAGTTTTGGGTTACTATGAATAAATACGCTATGAACATTTATGTGCAAGTTTTTGTATGAACACAATTTACATTTCCCTGGAATAAATGTCCAAGAGTGCTACTGTTGGGTCATATGTCATCTTAGTACATCTGGGCTGCTATAACAAAGTATCATAAGGCTAGGTTACTTATAAACAACTGAAATTTATTTCTCATGATTCTAGAGGTCCAGGAAGCCCAGGACCAAGGCACCGGCAGATTCAGTGTTTGGTGAGGGCCTACTTCCTAAATAGGCTGCACATTCTTGCTTACATGGTGGAAGGGCAAAGTCGTCTCCTGGGGCTTCTTTTATAGGGGCATAAATCCCATTCATGGGGCTCTATCCTCAGAACCTAATAATCTCCCAAAGGCCCTACCCTCCTAAAACCATCACCTTGAGGGTTTGGATGTCAACATACGAATTTTGGGAGGACATTCAGACCACAGCATATAATTGCATGTTTACTTTTATAAGAAACTGCCAAACTGCTTTTCAGACTGGTTGTACCATTTTACATGCCCACCAGCAGTGTATAAGTGATCCATTTCTCCACATCCTTGACAGGACTTGGTATCGCCACTATTGTTTATTTTAGACATTGTGACAAGTGTATAGTGGCATCTCATTGCGATCTTAATTTGTACTTCCCTTATGGCAAATGATGATGAATATCTTTTCACGTGCTTAGCTGCCATCCTATTATATAATTTTAGAGCACAAAAGAGTCTTTTAAGATTTAATCTAAATAAGTGAACCCTTTACACATGAGGTCCAGATTTGCTAAGTGATTTATCCAAGATTGTAGCTGGTTTACATCGCAGTTAAGAATTAAAATAATGGTCTCCTGAATTCGATGCTGGAATATTTTCTCTATGTTAAATTTTTTTCATCATCTCTTTTATTTCATAATCTACATAGATTCTTCCCCGTAACAGCTTTTTGATCTAATTTATTATCTTTTACATTTTCCTTTTCCTGTGGGACTCATATTTGAACACTTTAAAAACTATACAGTATTAAATTTATTTCTAATATATTATTATAACTTGGCCTCACAGCTCCCAAATATATCCAAGTTTTCTTTTTTTTAAAATTATATAGGTAATTCTTGGATCATGGTTACATGCCTCACATTTCTGAACTGAGCCTGCTATGTCTTGTTTTACTGGGCTCTTTACACAAACAGAGAAGATGGGATGCAGAGTAGGCAATTTCTTTCTTGCTCTCTGCAAACTAATTAAGATTTCTGAATGTGACATAGCTCAGGTGTCTCAGTCATTCCACCCACCCAGAACATAACATTGAAGCTCCTCTAGTCTCCTAGAGGGTTACATTTCTATGGGCCTTCACAGAAGGAGAAGATGAAAAGAAATATGCATATGTGCCCTCTTCACTCCTTCTACTCACCCACATTGCCACTGATCTGTTAGATCTTATAACAAGGGCAAGCTATAGGCACACACAGCGAAGGAGCCAGCAGTCACGGGTTTCTTCACCTAAGAAACATCCCTCTACACACATCTAATTTCCCTAATGTGAGTGCCAATTCATGTAACATCAGAGTGCAAGAAGCCAAGAAGTGACTGGAATAATAGCAGTTAAATTCCTGTGGACTAAGAACTGTCATTTGACTCCCTTAAAGGACTTCATAACAAGGTCATTTGATTGAATAATAACTCAAGGTTAAAAGAAACCAAAATAAAGATTAAAAACTAATTCCATAAAAATTAGATATAACAACTAGACAAAGCAAACTCAAAGAGGGTGAGAGAGAGTGTAAGGGGAAATCACTAATCATAAAGCAAATAAAGGTGATAAAAACCTCACATAAGGGAATGCAAACCGGCATCCCAAACTGGAACAATGGAAATGTTCCAAAAGACTGCAATGAAAGTTTCACAACTGCATAAAGTTGCTAAAAACCATTGCAATGTATGCTTACAATGGATGGATCTTATAGTTAGTAAATTATACTTAAAGAAAAATAAAATACTTATTTAGATAGATATGTTGTATCTGGTTTTCACAGATAAAAAGTACAAAGTCTACATGTTCAACAGAGATTAAAGAGATAGGGCTGTCACAAAAGTAAATGCAAGAGAATTATAAAAGAGTGCCTGTATAAACAATATATAAGTCCTAATCTATCTTTTGTAATTATTTGCACTTTAAGTAGAACAGGGTCCTAGTATATTCCAGGAATCATTCATAATAAGACCCAAGAAAGCATTTTATACTGCGTTCCTCTTAAAAGATACTGATATTGATTCCATCATGTATCTAAGATTACAAGCCTAACTCCTATGGACTCTTGGAAAGCATTTTGTCTTTTTTTTTTCCATTTTACTATCAACATTAATAATACCACTTACTTAAAGTACAATTTCATTCCTTACTTTAGGGCCAGTTTCATGGTGCCGCAACACCTTTTTATGATGTCATTAGCCGAGAAAATACAAGACAGGATTTGAATGTGTGCAGCCATATGGCTTTTTATTCTTGTACATAAACTGTTGGAACTAGTATGGTATGACCGTCACCTGGCTCGTTTTTTCTTTTGTAACACTGGAAGATGGCATGCTTGGGGGGAAGGACATGGACTCTGGAGCTAGACTGCCTGGTCCTTGATTTGTTAAGTTGGATTCTTGATTTGTTAAGTTGTGGCTCATGGACAAGTTCCTTAACACAACTGTGCCTTGTCTTTAACATGAGGATGATAATGACAGTGCACTTCATATTCTTGTTCAGAAGATTAAATGAGTTTGTAAAGGGATTAAAACAGTACCAGGCACATAGTACATGCACTATTTAACTACCTAAAAAAAAACACAGGGGTCACTGATACAGAAAGGCTTATTTCGAAAATGTATTGTGATATCACTTTTGAGATACTTGGGAAAACAGTATATAAAATATTGTTTTGTCCGAAGGGAAAAAGAAAATCTTGAATATCCATAAAACTTTCAGCATATTTTTGCAGATATCACAAGTGTGATGGAAAAACAGGCTAGCTGTGATGAATTTGTCAAAAATACACAGCTAATAGTAGGTGATGGAGCTAGCTCCTGCTTTTCTCTATATGCCATGAATAGGAAGGGAATAATACGTTTTTCAACATTTAAATATTGCTTATTTTTAAATTACTCTATCCATAGTCCTAATGCCACAGAGATCAATCTTATTGTAAATTATTCCTCACATACTAGGATTCTTTGACAGGGTATTTCTCCGCAAAATTTTTCAATATGTGGAAATCTGATGTTGTGAACTAAAGGGTTGTTTAAATTCCAACTGAGAAATTAGATTCTTGAATACAATTTTTTACATGCTAAGTATGCTTGATAACTTCACAAGCAGCTTGTTTACGGAGCTTCTAATTTTAAAGATTTCTTTTTTTTTTTTTTTTGTCAATAAAGGTCAACAATGGGAAATGCTTTGATGATAAATATCTAGATGTATCTAGATGTTTTTTCCCAAAAAGTAATTCTGTTTTTCAGCAGGTATTGAACATTTAAGAGATAAAAGATGATGACTGCCTGTAATCCCAGCACTTTGAGAGGCTGAGGCAGGCGGATCACGAGGTCAGGAGATCGAGACCATCCTGGCTAACACAGTGAAAGCCCCGTCTCCACTAAAAATACAAAAAATTAGCCGGGCGTGGTGGCGGGCACCTGTAATCCCAGCTACTTGAGAGGCTGAGGCAGGAGAATGGCATGAACCCAGGAGGCAGAGCATGCAGTGAGTGCAGATCATGCCACTGCACTCCAGCCTGGGCGACAGAGGAAAACTCTATCTCAAAAAAAAAAAAAAAAAAAAAAAAAGATGACTAATGAGACTGTAATACTCTCACAACATGAAGTTGAACAATCTAAGTGACTTTAGTTGATAATAATTCCAATTAAACATTTGGGCTTAATTTTTTTAAATGTAGCTTTCAATGTTCAACTTCATTATTTACTTGGACATTCATTTATAATAATACTTTTCATATAGCTGGCTTTCATAAACTGACTTGACATGAGTCCTTTCTGCTGTATCTGTATGGTTTCATGTATGGATTATTTTTGAATCTCTGATATTTTCACTATATTTATTTCTGTATTCAGGGTTCTGGTTTTTTAATTTAATTTTTACCTGGATAGCACATTTCTCTGTCTTTCTCTCTCTGATTTACTTTATTTTCAAAGGCAAGTTTTTTTTGTTTTTTTTTTTTTTTTTTTGAGACAGAGTCTCTCTCTGTTGCCCAGGCTGGAGTGCAGTGGCGTGAGCTTGGCTCACTGCAACCTCCACCTCCCAAGCTCAAGCAATCCTCCCACCTCAGCCTAGAGTATGTCTTTATAGTATAATGCCAGAAGATGGCTTGTTAATATAAATTGTAAAGGAATAACTCAGAAACCTGGTCTAGGCTATGTCCATAAGCAGCTGCTACCATACTCTGTCCCTGTCAGCCTCTCAACCTAGAAGGGCACATGGTTAGGAAACCACCTTCCCTTTGGACATGCACAGATCTCACACAATATTTTATCTGCAAAGTTTCAATTGTACTCCTCAGTGTTATTTTCAGGAAAATTAAAAACCATCTACTTCTCATTTTTCAGAACAGTTATGGCTTCAGTTTTAGAGAAAAACAAATCAAAATAAAAATACTTTATAAAGTAATTTGCATATGCTACATACACTGCAGAACTGTTTCCTAAAAAAAAGAACAGAAAGCCTAGGCCAGGCATGGTGGCTCACACCTGTAATCCCAGCACATTGGGAGGCCAAGGTGGGTGGATCGCTTCAGGTCAGGAATTTGAGACCAGCTTGGCCAACATATCGAAACACCATCTCTACTGAAAATACAAAAATTAGCTGGGCGTGGTGGTGCACGCCTGTAATCCCAGGAACTCAGGAGGCCGAGGTACAAGAATCACTTGAACAAGGGAGGCAGAGGTTGCAGTGAGCCAAGATCGTGCCATTGCACTCCAGCCTGGGTTACAGAATGAGACCCTGTCTGAAAAGAAAAAAAAAAAAAAAAAACCAGCAAAAAAAAAACTTGAAGATACAACACTATAAAACACTCTTCAAACATTAACCATAATTAAATGATAATACATGATCCCCAAAATTTAACTGACAACTGCCACATTTAACTATTACTACAACTTTGAGAGGCATATACAGTATTTACATTTTTTAAAATGAGGCTCAGAGAAATGCATACTTCAAGCATTTTCTTTTTAAATGAAATCTTAAATAACTTAGATCTTGCTGAAACAAAAACTCCTGTCAAAAACAAAACTTCCCAGGAGTTTATCAGTTTGACTGTTCAACAACTGAGCAAACTAGGAATGGTTTTTTTATTTATGTTTTATTTTTAATTTTCGTTTTTTGAGACAGGGTCTTACTCTCTCACCCAGGCTGGAGTGCAGTGGCGTGATCTCAGCTCACTGTAACCTCCACCTCCTGGGTTCAAGTAATTCTCCTGCCTCAGCCTCCTAAGTGGCTCGGATTACAGGTGCCCGCCATCTTGCCTGGCTAATTTTTGTATTTTTAGTAGAGACAGGGTTTCACCACGTTCGCCAGGCTGGTCTCGAACTCCTGATCTCAGGTGATCCACCCCCCCCCTCGGCCTCCCAAAGTGCTGGGATTACAGGCGTGAGTCACCACGCCCGGCCTAGGAATGGGTTAACAAATAATGACTGATATTTGGACTGCTATAATCATTTAAATCCGCTTTATATACACTTTAGTTTCCTTTTTTTTTTTTTTGTGAAGAAACACAGAAGGAAAAATCAATATATTTAAAATTGGGGGGAGGAGGGGTTGTGGTGTAAAAATGCAATTTTGGCCATTCATGTATTTCTTCCTCAACAAACCATGTAGCAGTACTCTAATAATAAGTATTCAAATTTGTTTTTTCCATTCCTATATTTTAGTAAACATGCAACTTCCTAAAGGCAGAAAGAGAGCCAAATGATAGAAAGAAATAATTTGCTGAATATATATTCAAAAGAGTTTAGTTGCAGTCAATCACATTTAGTATAGGTCCAAAACAACAAGAGCATCCAATCAATATAGATATTAGCAGTTTATAGTGGCACAAGCATTTGGCCCCTACTCTCAAAGCCTAACTAGCTCTATTAAGCATTTATAATCAGTTACCTTTTAAGCATGTCTACCAAAATCAAAGATCACCATTTTATTTACATTCCTGATTTGCTGTTAACTTCCCAAAGAGTATCTACCAATCATAAAGATACAATGAGATTATCATTTAGTGCAACAAACCTCTTTTCTAAATATAATACTGTATTGATAGAATTGTCTTCTTGGCTGATGCAGTGGCTCACACCTGTAATCCCAGCACTTTGAGAAGCTGAGGTGGGCGGATCACTTGAGGTCAGGAGTTCAAGACCAGCCTGGCCAACATGGTAAAACCCTGTCTCTACTAGAAATACAAAAATTTGTCAGGCATGGTGGCAGACGCCAGTAATCCTAGCTACTCAGGAGGCTGAGGCAGGAGAATCGCTTGAACCTGGGAAGTGGAGGTTGCAGTGAGCCAAGATCGCACCACTGCACTCCAGTTTAGTTAACTCACTCACTAACATTATTTTCAATAAGCAGAGGACACTGAAGAAAAGATACTAAGCTAAAACAAATCAAGAAAAACATGGTACCACAGTGTTAAGATGAAATCAAATGGGAATTCACATATACTTCACTGGAAGTACTATCTTCCTATAAACCTACTTGGCAATATCTACTAAGAAGCTTCAATTTTATACTTGTTAAGCTAGTAAATAATGAAATAAGAGATAAGGGCAAAAAGACATATTACAAGCTATTCATTCCAAGGTATAATAACTCAAACTGGAAACTACTTAGGCCGGACATGGTGAGTCACGCCTGTAATCCCAGCACTTTGGGAAGCCGAGGCAAGAGGACTGCTTGAGCCCAGGAGTTGAAACCAGCTGTGTAACATGATCAGGCCCTGTCTCTACAAAAAATTTAAAAATCAGCCAGACACAGTAGCGTGCTTCTGTGGTCCAAGCTACATGGGAGGCTAAGGCAGGTGGATCCCTTGAGCCCGGGAGGTCAAGGCTGCAGTGAGCCAAGATGGCGCCACACACTCCAGCCTGGGCGACAGAGTGAGACCCTATCTCAAATAAATAAATAAATAAAAATAAAGATAAATAAACTCAAACTGGAAACTACGTTGTCTAACAACAACAAAAAAGAATAGTAAGTAAATTATGATATAGCTCCTAAAGTCATGACTGTGAACATTTTTCAATGGCATGAGAAAATGCCCAAAATATAATATTAAGCAAAAATATAAGATATAAAACTCCCCAATATGATCAAAATTATTTTAATCACATACACACTTTTTGGAATTAGGAGCTGTTTAAATTTTTTCCTGAACGATTCATGGATTTTCTATAATGAACATGCACGCAAGCAGTTGTTACCTTTCACATCCAGTTGCAATATTGGGCGGCACATCCCTGCAGATGAGTTATGACTGTTTTCACATGTTTCCCGTGTACTAACTGAATAAACTATTCCTTTCTCAGCACCAAAGTGTCTTACAGCAGAACTTCCCGATCAGTGTACTTTAATGCTTAAAAGCAGTTTCTAAGCCAGGTGAGGTGACTCACATCCATAATCCCAGCACTTTGGGAGACTGAGGCGGGCAATGGTTTGAGCCCAGAAGTTCACCTGCTACTTCCAGGAGAGCAAGGGCAACCTGATACCAACATGGGCAACATGGTGAAACCCCATTTCTACAAAAGATACAAAATTGAGCCAGGCGTGGTGGTGCATGCCTGTAGTCCAAGCTACTCAGGAGGCTGAGGTGGGAGATCACTTGAGCCCATGAGGTCTGGGTGACGGAGACCCTGTCTCAAAGAAAAAAAAAAAGGCAGTTTCCCAGGCCCTCTACTGTAGAGAGTGCCTTTACTGTAGAACTTACTGACCATATTATAATTGCTTGTTCACACATCTATCTTTTTAATCACAGAGCAGCTTCCTGATAAGATGCCCAAGTCTTACTCTAGTGCCCAATACAAAACCTGACAGAAAGTAGGACCTCAAAAATGAATGAAATTTATATGAAATGAGTAAAGTTTACATAGAACAAGGATAATAGAAAATGAAGACCTTAAAAATGTTGTTGGGGAATTGTTCTTATTTCCTATTTCTCCATTTTCCTCATTTGAGGCAGTGAGTGCATATAGCACATTTCACAACAACTAGACAAAACCAGAGAAACAGACATAAACTCAAATACAGATATGTCTATTTTTTACACATATTTTCTTGTAAAGAAGTTTTACCAAATATAATAGAGATATTTTCAAAAGCTACTTACTTTATGATATGAATAAAATCTTGTTTACTCGGAATCAAGGAACAGATTCCATTTTTATGGTTAAAAACAATTACTTCCCTTCCCTTTGGGTAGACAGGAATCATCAAATTAAAAGTCAAGCTTAAATTTCAGTTCATCCTAGCTACCAATGAAATAATGCAATCCCCTTTGAGCAGATACAAGCAATACCAAGCATGTCTATAGGCTACGGAAGAAAAAGGTACAGACGGTCAGACACATATCATGGGGTTTCACTATTTTGTTTGAAGAGCTATGATTATCTTGACTATGATTATCCGAGACTCATCTTATTAAATGTATGTATAAATAAGTTTTTATAATGTAAGTTAATTCTGAGTTATCAGTAATACTATATCAGCAACCAATGTTAATGGTGGACTCATTTTCATTGGCAACACTTGAGAGACTACACAATTTCAAAGAATTTTATAGCTAGAAGTCAGAGATAATAGAATTCAATTTGGTGGCCAGGTGCAGTAGCTCATGCCTGTAATCCCAGCACTCTGGGAGGCCTAGGTGGGTGGATAACCTGAGGTCAGAAGTTCGAGGCCAGCCTGGCCAACATGGCGAAACCCCGTCTCTACTAAAAATACAAAAATTAGCTGAGATTGGTGGCATGCCGTCTGTAATCAGGAGGCTGGGGCAGGAGAATCCCTTGAACCAAGGGAGGTGGAGGTTGAAGTGAGCCGAGATGGCGCCACTGAACTCCAGCCTGGGTGACAGAGAAAGACTCCATCTCAAAAAAAAAATTCAATTTGGTTATTCACCATTTTATAGAACAGAACACTGACACTCCAAGAGGTTAAATGATTTGCCAAATGTTACACAAATATTGGTGACCCAAACTATTCATTAGGGCCCAAATTAAGGCAGGACAGACCAGTAAGAGAGTACTGCTCCAATAGGCCAAGACTAGATGGGGAAACAACTCATAGAAGATGCTGAAATGGTTTTTCACATGTGTAAAAATATAGAGTCTCTATGTATCAGCTAGGGTGAAGGCACTCTCATATCAGACATGAATCATCCATTTACTCATTAGTTCTCAATGAAGGTAGACTGCCATAGTCTGCTATTTCCAGGAAAGCAAGGGCATCCTGACAGACGAGTTAAGCTCCGTCCTAAAAGAACCCATGCCCCATGAATAGGAAGAAAGACGGAAGCTTAACGGGAGTAGCATCAAATATACCTATAATTACTGAATCTCAGAGATGGGGTTTCCTTTTTCTTTCCCTTCCTCCCACTCCAAATCTCTGAGACCTTTCGCTGAAAGATAGCTTAGAACAGAAATTAAATATACAAATATTGAATACTGTATACAGAGCTGCTCTGCTGGGGGAGAGAGGCAAGGGCGTTTGTACAGAAACCTTCTCTACTAATTCCTTGGAAACACTAACAGTCTGATAGGGACTTTTAAAATCATAGATCTAGTTGAGCCAATTTATTTTACAAATACAGACACTGAGTCCCTGAAAGACTCACTGGTGGTCTCATAGCTAATTAGTGACACAGCTTGGACTAGAACCTAAGTTTCCAATCTTCTGATCTTGGAACTTTTCCACCACACCACACCACTAACAAATTGTTTTAACAATCTAAAGATAATAGCTATTAGCTAATATATCATTTTTTTTCTAATTTATATTTATGAAAACATAATGTATGTTCACTTAGGATACACCAGAAAATAAATCTAAGCAAAAAGGAAATAATTTAACTTACCTGTCATTCCCCGTCTAGAGAAAATTATGTCAATACTTCAAGACATATACATATCCTTCCAGACTTTTTCATACATAAATATACACCGGCTGGAAGTGGTGGCTCACACCTATAATTCCAATACTTTGGGAGGCCAAGCTGGGCGGATCGCCTGAGCCCAGGAGTTCAAGATCAGCCTGGGCAATATGGCAAAGCCCCATCTCTACAAAAAATACAAAAAATTAGCCCAGCATGGTGGCACGTGCCTGTAGTCTCAGCAACCCGGGAGGCTGAGGTAGAAGGATCATCTGAGCCCGGAAGGTTGAGGCTGCAGTGAGCCGTGATCACACCACTGCACTCCACCCTGGACATCAGGGTCAAGGTCTCTTGTCTCAAAAATAATTATATGTATATGTATGTATATATGTAAGAATGGAGCTGCTGGCTCAAATGTTTACTTTTTGTTTGTTTTTAGTTTTAGACACAATATTTTAAAGTGCCATCCAGAAAAGCAGGGAACCAAATCCACTGACAGCATGAGATTGCTATATCCATATTCCAGCCAACACTGGGTATTCTTTTCATCTTTGTAAATATGTTAAAGATGAAAATGGTTCTTAATGTTTTAATTTTATTCTTTCATTACTAGTGAGGCTACACATCTTGGCATATAACATGCTATTCTAAGTGCCCCATAACATAAATAACATAGAAAAGCAGGATGGGCGTGGTGGCTCACTCCTGTAATCCCAGTACTTTGGGAGGCCAAGACAGGCGGATCACCTGAGGTGGTGAGTTCGAGACCATCCTGATCAACATGGTGAAACCCTGTCTCTACTAAAAACACAAAAATTAGCAGGCGTGGTAGCATGCGCCTGTAGTTCCAGCTACTCAGGACGCTGAGGCAAAAGAATCACTTGAACCCAGGAGGTGGCGGTTGCAGTGAGCCGAGATCGCGCCACTGCACTCCAGCCTGGGGGACAGAGGGAGACTCCGTCTCAAAAAAAAAAAAAAAAAAAAAAAAAAAAAAAAAAAATTATATATATATATATATATATATATATATATATACACACACAAACACACACACATAAGACATAGAAAGGCAGATACAATATAGTCTCCAGCGTCTTTAAGATTAAATTAGAAAAGTACATGGTGTCATTGGTGTTCAGAACACAGCTCCCATGTAAAATTACAAATTGGGGTTAACAGGAATGTCTTAAAATATAGTAGTAGAAATCAAAGAAAAATCCCTGGGGACTGGAAAGGAAGCTTAAAATACACAGAAACTGAGAGGTCATCAGCTGGGGTAGCAGACCCCTTAGAGACAAGATAACAAGCCTTTCAAGGTAAGAGGATCAAGCTGTCTTACATTCTGATTAGTGTGAGCACTGGTATGTACCCTAACTTTAGGTGGAAACATCAGAGTTGGTCCAGCTTTGAGTTGTTGGGTCCAGCAAAGGCAAATGGCATGAAGCTGAGCTAATAGCATCCACAGTTCCCTGGGGAAAGACAGGGCTTAGACATGGAGCAATGAGGCTGTCATCCAACTTCTAATGTGGTAATAACATACAGTTCACTCACGTTCTTTCAAATACATCGCTGAGGTCAAACTGAATTGTGTCTTATTTATTTCAAAAACCCAACTAAGTAAAAAATTCTAAAGGTAGAATGTATTTATTTTATATCTTGTTCATGAAAAGTTACGATTAAATATCAAAAAGTATTTTAGACACATTTTAGAGGCATTGGTGGAACTTACTATTTAAAACCCTGGAGGAAGGACTTTTAGAAAGCAATAAATTATTTTAATCACTTCATGATTTATGTCCTATAAACACAACTGCTTTTCAACATAATGTATTTCTGGAAACATTATAAGATGGATTATTTTAATAGACAATATTTTTACAAAGAATAAATGTTTTAATTGGCTAAAATACAGAAATGACCAAATAATGCCAGAGAAGCCCAATAATACCAGAGAAGGTTGAATAATGAGAAACCTCTAAAACCTTTTACAAGGGCAAACTGTTGATTTTTAAGTAAGCATAAATATATAAGATGTATATTTTACAAAGAGAATCTTCAAGTACTATGAAATGCATACAATACTCACAAAAAATAGAATCCAATATACCATAAATTTTACTAAAAATGTGTAAGCTAGAAATAAGAAACATGAATCACTCAGATTGGCCTGAAGAGACAAAATGGAATTCTCTGTTACAAGAAGGGCAGTAACACTGCTTTACTAATAGTGTAGGTGTTCGGATTTTTGTTGATGATGTTGGTATTGTTGTTGTTACTGAAGTCTAGTAGATGGAGAGGAATGGTGTTGGGAGGGAAGGACATAAGTTTAGTCTGTGATATGGGTTTGAAGCACCTGTAAGGTGCCAGTGGAGATACTTAGCAGTTAAACAAACGAATCTAAGCTCAGGAAAGTGATCTGAGATTTGGAAATCGTCAGTCTATCATATGATACCTATAGGCACGGAGTCGATGAAAACATCCATGGAAAGTATAGACTATGAGGGGAAAAACTGGTACAATTCTTCTCACTAAATTATATAAAATATTTAAATCAAATTTTAAGTAATTTTAATTTTCACAAGAAACCATTTCTAAGAGTCTGTCTTCTTATAAACCAGCTCTATATTTTGGAAACTGTAAAAGCCAAAAGTTGGAAACAACCCAAATGTCCATTAAGAGTAGAATGGACAGGCCAGATGCCATGGCTCATGCATATAATCCCAGCACTTTGGGAGGCCGAGGTGGGTGGATCACCTGAGGTCAGGAGTTTGAGACCAGCCTGGCCAACGTGGTGAAACTCCATCTCTACTAAAAATACAAAAAGTAGCTAGGCGTGGTGGCAGGCGCCTATAATCCCAGCTACTCAGGAGGCTGAAGCAGGAGAATTGCTTGAAACCTGAAAAGTGGAGGTTGCAGTGAGCAGAGATTGTGCCATTGCACTCCAGCCCGGGCAACAAGAATGAAACTCTGTCTCAAAAAAAAAAAAAAAAAAAAAAAGAGTAGGATAAACTGTGGTCTATTCATACAATGAACTACCATAAACAAATTTTTAGACAATTTACAGCTAATGCAACAACATGGATACATTTCAAAGATAATCCTGAGTGAAAAAAGTCAAACATAACAGGTGCATACAGTGTGATAATATTCACACGAAAGTTCAAACAGGCAAAACCACTATATGGTGATGAAGTCTGGAGAGGGATGATCTTTGGAGGAGAAAACAATGACTGCCAAGGGCATAACAGAGGCTTCTGAGGCGCTGTTCATGTTCTATGTCTGGGTGGCCAATGACGACACAGGCGTGTTCACTTTGCAAAACTCGCCAAGCTATGTATTTATGATATATGCATTTTACGTACTGCTATATTTCTATTTAAAATATTTACGAAAACAAACATGAATCTGATTGTCATTGTCATACTAAAAAGCCAACAATAGAATTCCCATCACACTGGGAAGGAAATCTAAAACCCTCTTTTTTTTTTTGAGACAGAGTTTTGCTCTTCTTGCCCAGGCTAGAGTGCAATGGCACTATCTCAGCTCACTGCAACCTCTGCCTCCCCGGTACAAGCGATTCTCCTGCCTCAGCCTCCCGAGTAGCTGGGATTACACGCACTTGCCACCACGCCTGGCTAATTTTTTTGTATTTTTAGTAGAGATGGGGTTTCACCACATTGATCAGGCTGTTCTTGAACTCCTGACCTAAGGTGATCCACCTGCCTCAGCCCCCCAAAGTGCTGGGATTACAGGTGTGAGCCACTGCGCCTGGCACCTAAAACCTTCTCTTGCAGAGGGATTGACTCTAACCTAACACCCTCATCCCTCTCCCCCATTCACTGGCTCCTGCCACACAAATCTCCTGGCTGCGTCAAAGCTCACTACCCAAGCTCTGTCTCATCTTAAGGGCTTTACTACCATAAACCAGGTATGTAAAGAAACTGTATTGAGTAGAAAATGAATGTTTTCTTTTCCTGTAAAAGAGTTTTATTTTTGTAATTATATTTTTATTTCTGTGTTCATTCATTTAATATCTCTCTCCTCCACTAGACTACAATCTTCAGGAACACAGACATACATGTTCACCATTTTACAGCCTATACCCAGCACAGTGGTCAGGACAAAATCAGGCGCAAAAGATACATACCAATGGCCCACTGAAACTTCATTTTTTTCTAAATTCACAAGTATACATTGTAACACCAAGCTGGGATCTAAATGTTAAGATTATTGCCCGAATTACATTCCTTTGATCTCTAGGCCCCAGAAAGTACCATTCAACTCACCCATACCCCCTTATGCCTAGGCCCACAATCATCAAATTTAACAAAATATTTTGACTGGTCACTATGGTTTGTGGTAAGCTTAACATAAATTCCCATTCCCTATTGTACAAGAAAGAATTAACAAAGGAGGCCTGACTGCTATCCTTAGAAAGGCCAGCTTGCGAGGCGGCCCTCCGTTGGTGTTTGGCAACTTGGATTTCAAGAGGGTTCCCGTCATTCCTTAATGATAGTGGCTCCCCGTGCCTAGACTATGCAAACAATATGGTTTATGCTGAACACCTCCTTTCCTTCTGGGGGTCTAGAATGTTGATATATACTAGGCTGAAGGTACCTATGTGACCTGCCCCCAATAAACATCTTGTCATGAATGAGCTTCCCTGGTAGGCAGTATTTCACACATATTTTAACAATCTGTTGCTGGAAAATTAAGTACATCCTATGTGGCTCCACTGGCAGAGGACTCTTAGAAGCTTGTAGGGGTGTCCTCTGAACTTTGTCCCATACACTTTTTCACTTTGCTTTTGTATTCTTTCACTATAATACATCATAGCTGCCTGCGCACTACTTTATGCTGCATCCTCTAAGTCCTCCTAGAAAAGAAATGAATCACTGCCAGGCACAGTGGCTCACGCCTGTAATCCCAGCACTTTGGGAGGCTGAGGCAGACAGATCACCTGAGCTCAGGAGTTCAAGACCAGCCTGGCCAAATGGTGAAACCTTGTCTCTACTAAAAATAGAAAAATTAGCTGGGCATGCTGGCACGCACCTGTAATCTCAGCTATTCGGGAGGCTGGGGCAGGAGAATCGCTTGAACCTGGGAGGCGGAGGTTGCAGTGAGCCGAGATGGTGCCACCGTACTCCAGCCTGGGTGACAGAGCAAAATTCCATCTCAAAAAAAAAAAAAAAAAAAAAAAAAAAACAAACAAAAAAAAAAACGAAAAGAAAGAAACTCCCTGAACATTATCTCCCAATTCCTAAATGGATTATCATCAAGCACAGTGATAGAAAAAAGAAGAAAACTGTGATCCCCACCTTGGCAATATTCATGCTATGTGTCATCCCCTACCCTTGAGTGTGGGCTAGACCTAGCGATTTGCTTCTAATAAATAGAATCTAGGGTGGGTGCGGTGGCTCACGCCTATAATCCCAGCATTTTGGGAGGCCAAGGCAGGTGGATCACTTGAAATCACGAGTTTAAGACCAGCCTGGCCAACGTGGCAAAACCCCGTCTCTACTAAAAACACAAAAATTAGCTGGGCTTGGTGGCGGGTGCCTGTAATTCCAGCTACTCCGGAGGTTGAGGCATAAGAATCACTTGAAGCCTGGAGGCAGAGCTTGCAGTAAGCTGAGATTGCCCCACTGCATTCCAGCCTGGGTGACGGAGTGAGACTCTGTGTCAAAAAAAAAAAAAAAAAGAATAGAGTTTAGCAAATGTGATGGGATATCACTTCCAAGATTAGGTTACGAAGGACTGTGACCTGTCTCTCCTGCACTCTCTCTGGCTCTCTTCCATCATTTCTTCTTATGAAGCCAGCTGCCCTATTGTTAGCTGCCCTCTGGAGAGACCCATGTGTCAAGAAACCTCTAAGGGCAGCCTCGGGCAAAAGCCCCCTTAAGAACTGAGGCCTTCAACCCAAGCACCTGCGGGGAGCTAAATCCCACTAGCAACCCATGAGTGAGCCTGAAAGCAGACCCTTCCCCTGGCAAGTCTCAAGATGACTGCAGTTCTGGCTGATGCCATGATGACAGCCTCGAAAGACCCTGAGCTGGAGGACCCAGGTAAGCCACACCTGGACTCCTGCTCCCAGAGAAACTGAGATAATAAATGTTCCTTTAGTCACTAAATTTTAAGGGTAATCTATTACTCAGCAACAGATAACTGAACTGACACACTCTACCACCAAAAACAACTAAAAATCCAGACAATATATGTGAAACAATGGTTTCCAGGCATTGGACATCAGGCCACAAGGGACAGTGAGCCCTCAAAAAGAGGACACAAACAGTGGGCCCTATGGGCACCCTAGCTTACTGCACAGAAAGTTTCAGGGCCTTGACACAGGGCAGGGGAACCATGCAGGGCGGCTCAAGTTCAAAGCACAGAGTCCTGGAGAAGAAAGTGGCCCAGAGAGACAGAAAGCTCTGAGAATCTGCAGGGGGTCCTCCCCGACCTGTCTTCAGCTGAGCAATGATGAGGGAAAAGAATCTCCTGAAGAAATTACAGGCACCAACCCTCGAAACTCACACAGGATGAAGAAGAAAGCCCGTTTTCGCCAATGAGTGGGAAAAACCTCAGCATTCAGGGGCAATAGGTAAAGTACTCAGAAGCATACTGTGCCTCTTTAGTGGGGCAGAGTGGTTCTGAGAATGTTAGCTCAAGGCGGTAAAATGTGACACTGGATGAAGGCTGAAATGAGGCACTATGACCTAACACAGGATTAATACTGAGGCATGGGCTCAGTGGAGGCTCAAATATACTACTGGGATGGCTCTAGGAAGTTTGGAAAAAATGATGGCCCACATTATATGAAGTAGAGATGCCAGAACTGCTATGACAGACCATGGCAGAAGGGATCTGAAGGCTCAGAGAATCGGGCCTGCTAAACAGGTCTATGTGCTATGTGTTACGTCGGAAAACCAACCAGCTAACAGCGACCCTCGGGAGGGCCCACAGGACACTCCGTGTACCATGGCAATACTGAATGTGCTGATGGAGGCAGTGCCAGTTCTCCGTCCCCTTCTGGCCAGCACTGACAGTATTCAGTGCTGGCCAGAATTCAATACTGGCCAGCACTGACAGTATTGCTACAGGTCTGGGCTTCTTAAGGACCACGGAGGATGTTAGGATCACAGAACAGCAGAGGCCAGGTAGCAGCATTTAACATTCAAAGTCAATGAAACGTAGGAATGAGTATCAAAATCAAGACAGCATCCAGAAGCCCGACCCAGAATCTCGAGATGGGTAACAAAACATGTTCCTAGGGGTGGCCCTTCACTGGCTCTCATACACCCCTGGGAAAGGTGAAAGTGATGTCCCAGATGGGGCAAAACTCATTAAGCCAAGGGAAACCATCCAGAGGAAAAGGGCAGCTGGAGGTATTTGCTGCTGAGAAATGGGTGAAATGACCTTATAAAGGGGTCTGGGTGAAGGGGTGAGGGGTATGAGGACAATATGACAAATAAAGGGATGAATTTCAGCAACAGAAAAAGAGAGACAAAGCAAGAAGGAAAAGAAAGAGACACCTTTTGGTCTAGTATGTTCCCTCTCCCACTTTCCTATCCCATCTTTTCTTCTTCTCCAGGTTCCCCTCGTTCCCTTTCAGTTCACATTTTCTCCATTACTCCCTAAATGAGCCATCAATTTAAAGGATGCTTTTTTCTTACATTTTATACAGAACTTTATAATTTCTAATTTAAAACCTGATGAGCTGGCCAGGCACGGTGGCTCATACCTCTAATCCCAGCACTTTGGGAGGCCAAAGTGGGTGGATCACTTGAGGTCAGGAGTTCGAGACCAGCCTGGCCAACATGGTGAAACCCAGGCTCTACTGAAAAAATACAAAAAATTAGCCGGGCATGGTGGTGTGCAGCTGTAATCCCAGCTACTAGAGAGGCTGAGGCAGAAGAATCGCTTGAACCTGAGAGGCAGAGGTTGCAGTGAGCCCAGATCGCACCACTGCACTCCAGCCTGGGCGACAAAAGTGAAACTCCGTCTCAAGAAAAACCAAAATAAAACAACCCGATGAGCTGAACACTATCTTCAGCTAAAGAGCCAGTAGTGTCAGAGTCATATGTACTGCATTTGGGGGAGAAATTCTAAGGCATTTTGTGGACACAGCTAGTAAATTCAGTAGCTCCCACATTTGCTTATTATGTATGACTACCCTTAGAAAAATTTAGTGCTGCATTCTTTAATGGACCTATTGTATAGTTTGTAATAAATGAAGGATTTTCCCATTCGTCCTCTAAATTGAAAGTCACTATGAATGGGACCCTACGCAAGAAACTTTCCCCATCAATCATGAATTAAACATGGTACAACACGGGAGTCAAAATTTCATTTCTCAAATATATAGTACTATGTAAAAACATATCCTGCTTTTCTAAGAATCACTTTTTGTCAGAACTAGAATTAAGAAGCCCAAGAAATCATCTAATCAGTTTATAACATAGGAAAACTAAAATCTAGAGCATTAACACACTTGCTCAGTCACATAACCAAGCAGCAGCCAAGTGACTAGTGAGTACGTGCCTCTACTCTCAAGCAAACTGTTTTCCCCAAAGTTGGGGAGGAGGTTGTATTTTTAAGTGCTTTTCTCTTTGCAGTCAAGTCCAACTCTCATCAAGAAGCCAAGACAGATGGGTCTGCCATCCATTCATCCACACACCATTTAGACTGTTCCTTTAAATTCTTCCTTTTCCTTCAGAGATTTCCATTTTCTCTTTCTTATTCATTTAAACCTGATTTCACCCATCAACTAGAGCTCCCAGGCAGAATACCCTACAAGGGTATTCTGGCCAAGTACCTACTAGGTCCTCTAAGTTACAGATCCAGAAGCAGCTGGCTTGCTATTAACCACCAATGTGAACTAAAATTAAAGCGAATTGTTTACAATCCAAACATAACCACTTTCCAGCTAAAAGCAATTATGCATATTGTTAAATGACAGTAATGATGCCACTTTTTAGAATTTTAACATTGAATTCTGCTCACATAGGCTCAATGTTTGTAATTATATTGCTTATATGACACGTTCACCAACTCACAATATATTTGTACATACATATCAGCAATGCTAAAGGTTTCAGTAACAGAGCAGAAGAACATCAACCAATCAACACTACAAAAAGCGCCTAAAACTCACAACCACTAATAGTTACTGCAAAACCTGATTTGCCCTTCAAAAGTGTTTTCCTACCTTAGCTTTCTCTTCAATCTTTAGCTCTTCAGTACTGTGTATCTATCATTCCAGACATTCCTTTCATCTTTTTGTCCCCTTTCTGGCTCCTATTATCTCTTTTTCAGTCTACTTCTCTCCACTACTCCCTAAATTGGCCAGCAATTGGGAATGGGAGGGAAATATATAATTTACACATGTATTTGCATATTATATCCATATAATTTTATTATTTACTCTAGATGTCTGATACATCTTTAGATTTTTTTTTTTTTTTTTTTTTGAGATGGAGTCTCACTCTTGTCCCCCAGGCTGCTGTGCAATGGTGTGATCTCGGCTCATTGCAACCTCCACCTCCCAGGTTCAAGCGATTCTCCTGCCTCAGCCTCCCCAGTAGGTGGGATTACAGGTGCCTGCCACCACGCCCAGCTAATTTTTGTATTTTTAGTAGAGATGGGGTTTCACCATGTTGGCCAGGCTGGTCTCGAACTCCTGACCTCAGGTGATCCGCCCACCTCGGCCTCCCAAAGTGCTGGGATTACAGGCATGAGCCACCGTGCCCGGCCTAGAATTACTAGTTTTAAAAGCTGATGACTAGAACACTACATTATATCCTTCGGTAAAGAGAAGGCATCAAGCACCCAGACTTTGAGTCTCACTCCCTGGGCCTGCATGCTGCTCTGCAGCTTCTTAGTTATGTGGCCCCGACAAGAGACTTAAGCCCTTGTTTATCAGCTTCTTTGTCTGTAAAATGGGAATGTGACATTCATAGCATCTCCGTAGAGTTGGTTAAATAGTCTGACACATAGTTAAGTACTCACTAAATATTACCTATTCTTCATCACTCACAAAATATTGAACTAACGTTCCTGAGGCATTTTTCATCATTTTAGAGGCTTGCTGTGAGGGGCAGAGAGAGGTGTTTTTTTCCTCTCCTGCTGAAGGCCAATAGCTGTGATAGCTGCAATTCTGAAGCTTAGGTCAACGGTTCTCCAATACTGCTGGTGAAATACAAAAGCGGTCTGGCTGGATTTCTCCTAACAATGGTTAATAGGCCTCTGTCCTTTAATTCCCATCCCCTTGCTCTCACCTGCAAGATCCACCTGTGGAAAACCAACCGTCTGTGCATTTTGGCAATGCCAGTTGTGTCCCCGCACATATTAATGTCTCTGCTCATCCCGTATGCACCCTGCCCACCAGCAAGGTTTCCCTGTGCCACTTCCAGCTGATGTCTCCTACACAAGGTGATGAGTGTGGAAGTGTGCCACAAGCATGTGCAGAGAAAGCACTCACACAGCACACCCACAATGCTACAGAGAGGCTGGCAGGGAGGTCAAGCCAGGAAAAAAGCCAATTTAAAGTATTACACCTAGGCAAGGCAAAACCCTTGGAGTTCTCAGCCTAAAGTCCAATTTTCAGGCTCCCTAACTGATTAAAATAATAAGAATTAAAGATGGTTTCGATTTTTCCATTTATGTTAACAATGAAATATAAAACATGAAAAATTGAGACTTTTCTTTATGATTAGGTGTTCTGGATTAATTTAGGATCTTATCCAGTGGTTGCAAAAAAGAGGTACCATTTAGCCACTTAGAATTTTCCTACATAATTATTTAAATAATATGGTAAGTGGTAACACCATAATACTTTGCATTTGTCCTAATTTTTAAAAGGATGATACAACGTAAAGTAATATTTAAAGAAAAACAAATTAGGTACCTCTCAAAAATAACCTTTAACTCTCTTTTGGCCATTGAAGGCAGAGCTTTAATGTGCAGAAGAATCACCTGACAATCTTGTTAAAATGCAAATTCTGATTCCCTAAAGTCTACAGTGAGACCAGAACATCTGCATTTCTTACCAGCTTCCCGGAGTGTAGATACTGCTGGTCAGTTCATAGACCACACTTAAAGTAGCAAGAATTTAAGGTACCTTAAGTGTCAAAAGGCGTATTTCCAATTTCCTAGCTTATCAACGTAAAGCCTCCTTCTACTGGTGTTAGAAGCAGCTGCTGATTTTAACAGCTCTAAGGAACAGAGACCTAGGATACGATTTAACAAAACAGGAGGAGCAGAGGAGGAAGAGAAGAGGAAGGAGCTTCAGGGAGAAAGCAGTAAAATTAAAAAAAAAAAAAAAATTGCTCTATGCAGCCTCTCCTTCCCTCTCCCATTTGGTTTCCCCAGGGAGAGGGAACTTCACTAAGCTTGAGGCCTCTTTGGTGTGGCTATCTCCTTGTCATTTCCAGTTCGAAGGATCCAATCTATGATTTCTCCAGCTCTTTCCTGAAATGGACTTATACAAAATGAGATTTCCATTAAATAATAAAAATTTCCAATCATTTTACAACCTTCTTTCAAAGAAAAAAAAGTGCCTTCTTTAATGGCATGATCGTTTTTCCCTTTGTAATATCTTAAATTGGAACAGAACATTTCTCTGAGAAGGGAACATGTGAATAGAACCCTAAAGAAAGCAAAGCAGCAGGCTATGCAGAGATCTGAAATGAAAGCATTTCAGGAAGTGGGAACGGTGAGTGCAAAGGCCCTGAGATGAACAGCAAAGGAGGCCAGTGTGGTTAGAGAAGAATGACTAGGGTTTCAAAAGGAAGTGGAAACAGGGTACTGGAGATAATGAAAGGAGGGAACAAAATCTCTTAAGGCCCTTGGTTTTTATGCTAATATGGGCAGCCTCTGGTGGACTCTGGTAGAATACCATGTTCATGTTCTGATGTTTAAAACGATCATACTCAATGCTGAGCTGAAAACAGACCGCAGGCTGTATACAAATATCTACAGAAGTGATAATGCCAGGATCTCCCATGCTTGATGCTCCCCAGTATTCCTTCTGAGTTCCCTACGTATGTGGCTGTGTAATAACAGCTGTCATTGGACTTGAAGGAAACTGGGATTATGGGATATGCCATATATATGAAAACTTAATGCACAACTTCTTGTATCTGGCTCCATTATTACCAAACATTCAACCCCTATTTCTAAACACTGATTAGAACATTTGAAATTTATCACACACCTTGGTGAGGGAGAGAAAATACCTCCGGTTCTTTTTTTTTTTTTTTTGAGACAGAGTCTTGCTCTTTCACCCAGGCTGGAGTGCAGTGGCGCGATCTCGGCTCACTGCAAGCTCCATCTCCCGGGTTCACGCCATTCTCCTGCCTCAGCCTTCTGAGTAGCTGGGACTACAGGCGCCCGCCATCATGCCTGGCTAATTTTTTTGTATTTTTAGTAGAGACGGGGTTTCACCGTGTTAGCCAGGATGGTCTCGATCTCCTGACCTCATGATCTGCCTGCCTCAGCCTCCCAAAGTGCTAGGATTACAGGCGTGAGCCACCGCACCTGGCCAATACCTCCATTCTTAATTGTGGTATGGGAATAACCAGTATTGTAATCTATAACTTTTTAAAATTCACTCATCTGTCAAGAAGCCCAGGAACAATCACCTCTCTAAGATCTTCAGAATACAAAAATGTATTGTTTTAAGGTTTTTTTTTTTTTTTTTGAGACAAGGTCTTGCTCTGTCATCCAGGCTGGAGAGCAGTGGCACAATCTGAGTTCATTGCAACCTCCACTTCCTCAGCTCAAGCAATCGCCCCACCTCAGCCTTCCAAATATCTGGGACTACAGGTGTGTGCTACTATACTCAGCTAATTTTTTTGTAAAGATGAGGTCTCACTATATTGCCCAGGCTGTTATTAAAGTTATATCCTAAAAATAGTGTCACCATGACCCAGTAATTTCACTGCTAAGACTGTATCCTATGAAAATAATCCTGAACAGGAAACAGTTTAAAACACAAAGATATTCACCATACATTATAAAAGCAGAACACTGGAAGCAATTTAAATGTTCAACAGATAAATGGTTTCTATATATATATATATATATACGCACACATAATACATAGTTTATATTATAGTGTATATTATACACTGTACTATACACTCTATATTACACAGGCATTGAAAATGATGTCCTAAAATGGAAAAATGTACATAATATTCCAACTTGTAAAACACACACACAAACTAGACACACTGGGTGAAAAAAAATGGCAGTATCAACATATTAATAGGAGTTGAATTTGAAGGATTTAATTATATAAACCAATTTTAATTTTCCAGTTTTTACAAGTGACCATGCATTTGTAATTTTTAAAATTAAATTAATGGATCTTTTTACTACCATCTCTTTAGTTTTAATGTAAATCTCATATAACATCACCTATACCAACTTAGAATACATTAATAATAATTGTAAGCATGTATTAAGCACTCAACACGCCAGCACTATGTTAAATGCTATATCCAGGTTATCTCATTTTAGTCTTCACAACAATCCCTGATGTTGGTACTGTTAGAGGGGAGAAGGCAAGTAACACTCAAGCCATACCACTGCCACAGAGCCAGGAACAACTCCAGGCCTTGAATTCAGTTCTTGGGCACTAAACTCTGCAGTTTCAACTATAACACTATACTGCCTCCATACAACAGTGGTAATATTTAATAAGTAACGTTACCTTGCAGAATTCTCAGTATGCCACCTGAGAGACATGATGGCCACTCTCCCACTTCCCATGATATCATATCTTTTGTCTGTCTCCGTCAGTTGTTCTCCTTCCTTCCCATCCTGCCTTTTCTGTGACTTGTTTTCTGTCACCCATACTTCTTCCCGACCTATACCATAAGCTTTCCAAGGGTATCCAGCAGCATCCTTGATCACTGCTTAGCTTCAACGGTGAAACTCAAAGAAACCAAGTGCTGCCCTAAGTATTCCTATAAACAAGAGGTTACACACTAAAAGCCTAGAGCCACATCTGGCCAGCAGATGTATTTTGCTTAGATCTCACTATTTTGAAAACCTTGAATTAGTCATCAACATTTAAAAATTAGGACACGTTCACATGAAAATTCAAATTTTCAACTTCTCTTGAAATCTAAATGATCTGACAACAGTGGGTACAACGTGACAACAATCTCCTAAAGCCAAATCTCTAGTTATCCATGGTCTCCACCAGCCTCTATTGTCTAACCCCTGACTGTGATCCACTCACTTTCTTTACTCTTCAACTGCCTGGCTCCCAAAGCACTGATTTTGTGACCTCCACCAAATACTTTAAGTGGTGGCACAGAAGCCACAGGAGATGTTGTCATATGCCATTTTTACTTTATGCTAAGTTCCACATTTTTTCTTTTTTCTTTTTTTTGAGACAGGGTCTCACTCTGTGGCCCAGGCTGCAGTGCAGTGGCCCATTCTCAGCTCACTGCAACCTCCACATCCCAGGCTCAGGTAATCCTCCCACCTCAGCCTCCCGAGTCGCTGGGACTATAGGTGCACACCACCATGCCTGACTTATTTTTCTATTTTTTTTTTCTTTTTTGAGACAGAGTCTCACTCCACTGCCAGGCCAGAGTGCAGTGGCACAATCTCGGCTCACTGCAACCTCTGCCTCCCGGGTTCAAGCGATTCTCATGCCTCAGCCTCCCAAGCAGCTGGGATTATTAGGCATGCACCACCACGCCTGGCGAATTTTTTTTGTATTTTTAGTGGAGACAGGGTTTTGCCATGTTGCCCAGGCTGGTCTGGAACTCCTGAGATCAGGCAATCCGCCCACCTTGGCCTCCCAAAGTGCTAGGATTACAGGTGTGAGCCACCATGTCTGGTGGTAATTTTTCTATTTTTGGTAGAGATAGGGTTTCTCCATGTTGGCCAGGCTGGTCTCGAACTCCTGGGCTCAAGTGATCCTCCCAAGGTGCTGGTATTACAGGCATGAGCCATTATGCCTGGCCTAAAAACTCTTCTTCTCAGAGACATTGGCAACTAAATGGCCGATTATCAGACCTAAACCACAAGGATGGTAGCAACAACAATCCTAGCAAAAAACCCCAGGCCAAGGCACATCCAAAGAAGCACTTTTGCTATTGCTGGCTTACTGGATCAATGCATCCCAAGATTCTATTGCAACTCAAATAAAATTCCTTTGGGATTACCCAAAATGAAGACGTCTTAAAAAGGTCTCAGACCTCAAACTAGAAAGTTTTCTGATGATTAAACTAATGAGTTTAGTAATACGTAAACTAGTCACTAAACGCTAAAAAATTTTAAGTTTCAGCTTTGTTAGGCTCCTGATATTATGAATTTTACATGTTAAGATAATTCCAATATCTATCTTCTTTTATCCTCTTAGCAGCCATTCAAAATCCATATTTTTTACGGTAATGTAAATCCATTAGGCACAGAACTAGAAAGTGCATTGAGGGATCAATCTTACGGTGAAATAAACAGAGACTAAATGACCTTCTCCATCTCTGATTTCTCTGATACATTAGTCTATTATGCCCAGCCTAAACTATGAAAATATTTTTTCACCATTCCAGAATAGAGAAAACAGGACATAAAGAAAAGTATTGGAGACCCCGAAGTCCTACTGGGAACTAATTCCGTATCATAAACAAAGAAGCTCACATCACAGCTATGGAAGAACTGAGAAATGGCTGGGGCTGGGGCAAGCATGGTCAGTGTGCTTTATTTATCATTCATTGCTTTCAATTACATTTTCAACTGTTTTCCTTTTAAATTTCAAACAATATTAAATAACTTGTTTTTAGTAAGGAAGACAAATACCCACAAAGTGATGAATAACCTATGAGGTAAATAATTCACAGTTTTTAAAGATTCACTGATAACTGGAACAAAAGCTATCATCCAGGTTGCTTTCTATTCTGTAAAAGAAGCCATTATGCTGAATTTGTACAATATTATCTACGATTAACAACAACAGTCTGATAACAACAATGTTGATCGAGGGATAAAGGGAAAAATAAGAGCTTTTGCTTCTTAGGGAAGAATACTCAAAAGCAGACGACAGCTATCGTAGCAGATTTTCTCTATTGCAAAATAACCATTTTCTAAACAGACTAGTAATCAAAAAAGTTTCAAAAAGTACTTCCATTTAATCCCACTGTGAAAGAACTCAAGAACCATATTTCACTAAAACTGAAAAACTAGCTAAAAAGCAACTCACTCCAAAATCTTGCCTTTCTAATAAATACAATGTCAGATGCCTTCAAAAATATGTAACATTTATGTTACAATTATATTGCTTTAATTTTTTGCCAGCTTTAAGTAATTCATTCTAACTTCCCCTCCTCCACCACTTAAAGCTCTGCAAATAGTCTCATCTGTGCTACTTAAGAATTAACTTAATTCTTTTAAAGTAATTCAGATCATTAGATTTATCACATTAAACAGGTATTTTGACAAAAAATATTCTAAAAGATTACTTTCCTATTCTTACAAGACTGTTTTCATATCCTGACTTACTTTTGCTTTACACATCACAGCAGTTTTGAATTAAAAAGCAAATATATACATACACACTTATGAAACAAACCTGACCACCCCATGCACAATACAGATTGCACAACAAACTCCAATTGTGGTTGATCATGCAGTCTAAAATCCTGAACTGGGCCATGACTGCCTATAGCGCAGTCTGCATCTCTTCTCTGACTCAGCTTCTGTCAGCAGAGCAGCGGGTTACAAGAGCTCTGCAGTGATGTGGTCCACAAATAAGATCTTCCCCTCCCTTTCCTGTCTAAGCAGAAATAGCTAACTGGCAGAAGGACATCATCTTCCCAAATGTAGTTCCCACTAGTACATTTAAATTATTAGATCATGAAGGAAAGTTTTCATAAAATTCTTATTGAGTATTTAACATTATTTAATTTGTAAAAGGTTATTGCTTTTTCCTTCTTTTCTGGGCATCTTCAGTCATTCAATGAAAACACAACTTGGGGAGGTGGTATATAAATCAATCAACTATGCTGGCTCCGGTCCACAGCAAACAAATTCCGACACAAGGCTGTGCCATCATCAATGACGCTCACACTGACTTGATCCCAAGGGTACCAAAGGGTACTCCGTCCTTTCTTAACCGCTCAGTAGCGCCACACAGAGCTAAAAACTCCTTCAATGACTCTCATCCTGGGTACCACAGTTCCACTCTCTTTGTTCTCTTACTGCTTAAATATTATTTCTTTGCAAAAGGCAATGTAGCAATGTGAGAAAAGCCTAGATCTTAATAAGACAGATGTATGACCAAGGAGGCTAAAGACTTATCCTTTAAGCTTCAAATCATTCATTTGTAAAATGGAGACATAGCTTCACAAGGTTTAATCTGAAATAACATCTGTAACATGCTTGAAACAGTGTCTAACAGATATCTAATAAATGATTAATAGTTTCAAGATTATCACCCCTTTCTGTCTAAATCAGAATTCTATCCTTGACCTCCCTCTAATTTCTTACACTTCCACAGGTGATGTCACCTCAACCTGTGATTTTAACTATGAATTACTTCTAAAGCCCTCTTCAATAGCACTGTTTCTCCCAAGCTCCAAATCTGCATGACTAAACACTTGCTAAGCACATACACCTACATACTACATGTCCAAAACTGAATTCATCACCTTCCCTCCAAACTTGCACTACCTCCTCTATTCCCTAATCTGCATAGTGGCTGTACAACTCATCCCCCTAGTCACCCAAACAGAAACCAGAGTCATCTTAGACTCCTCCTTCCTTACCTCTCATATCCAGCTACCAAATCCTGTCACTTCTCTTAAAACATATACTGAACTGTCCTTTTTCCATTCCACTGGGACTGCCTAAATTCAGACCCCCATCAACTTTCTCCTGAATTATCACAGGGCATCTAGATGATCTCCCAAACATCCTGTCACCCCTCTCTGGAATCTTGTCTGTTCAGGACTAACAAAAGCATCTTTTAAACTAAAAGCTAATCATATGATTACCCGATAAATTCCTTCTGTTGCTCCTTTCTGCCTGTATACAGCAGTGTTTCCCAAAGTATGTTCCTACTTGTTTTATAGGATGCAGAATATAAACTACAGTTAAGTAAAAGAAGTCTTCAATAGCAAAATAAATTTGAGAGAAGCTAGGTTAAACAATGCTGCTGTTGGAAGCTTGCCAAAAGCTAAATATAAAGATCAAATTCAAAGTCCTCAAAATCTGAAAACTGAGGCTACTGAAAAGCTTGTTTCTAACTAGTTCGTCTTGGTGGCTGGTTTGTCGGCCTCTGCCCGTCCCTTAATTGGTGGTGTTTCCTCAGATTCTGGACTTTTACCCTCTTCCCTCCCTCAACGACCTCATCAACTCCCAAAACTATAATTACCATAGATGCTGGCTTAATTGAACTCTGCCTAACTGACTTGCTAGACCAACCAAAATTCTTGATTTCCTGGCTAATTCTTGAATACTGGCTGATCTCATGGCTCAACTCTATTATTATTATTTGTATAAATTTATGGGGTATCATATGCAATTTTGTTATTTGCACAGATAGTGTAGTGGTCAAGTCAGCTTTTAGTATATTTATCACCCGAATAACACACACTGTACCCATTAACTAATTTCTCATCATTCACCTGCTCCCACTCTGTCACCCTTCTGAGTCTCCATTGTCTATCCTTCCACTCTCTACATCCATGTGTACAAATTTTTAGCACCCACTTATGAGTGAGAACACGCAATATTCAACTTTCTGTGCTTAGTTTGTTTCACTTAAGATAATGTCCTCCAGTTCCACCCACATTGCTGCAAAAGATATGATTTCATTCTTTTTTATAGCTGAATAGTATTCCACGAACAGTCTTCCATTCCAAATATACCACATTGTCTTTGTCTATTCCTCCATTGATGGACACTTAGGTTGATTCCATACCTTTGCTACTGTGAATAGTGCTGCAACAAACATACAAGAGCAGGTATCTTTTTGATAAATGGATTTCTTTTCCTTTGAGTAGATTCCTAGGTCAAATGGTAGTTCTATTTTTACTTCTTTAAGAAATCTCCACACAGTTTTCCACAGAGGTTGTAACAAAGAAAAGAGAGAAGACCCAAATAAAAAAAATCAGATAAGAAAAAGGAGACATAGGCCGGGCACGGTGGCTCACGCTTGTAATCCCAGCACTTTGGGAGGCTGAGGCGGGCGGATCACGAGGTCAGGAGATCGAGACCACGGTGAAACCCCGTCTCTACTAAAAATACAAAAAATTAGCCGGGCGTGGTGGCGGGCGCCAGCTACTCGGAGAGGCTGAGGCAGGAGAATGGTGTGAACCCGGGAGGTGGAGCTTGCAGTGAGCCGAGATCGCGCCACTGCACTCCAGCCTGGGCGACAGAACGAGACTCCGTCTCAAAAAAAAAAAAAAAAAAAAAGAAAAAGGAGACATTACAACTGATACCACAGAAATACAAATGATCATCAAAAACTATGATGAACAGCAATTATGCTCACAAACTAGAAAACCTAGAGGAAACGGATAAATTCCCAGAAACATACAACCACTCAAGGTTGAACCAAGAAATAGAAAACCTGAACACATCAATAACAAGTAGTAAGGCTCAATCAGTAATTTTAAAAAATCTCCCAATAAAGAAAGCTCAGGACCAGATGGATTCATAGTCAAATTCTATCAAACATACAAAGAACTAAAAAGAACTAATACCAATCCTCCTGAAACTGTTCTAAAAAATTAAAGAATAAGGATTCTCCCCAACTCATTCTATGAAGCCAGTATCACCCTGATACCAAAACTGGAAAAGGGGGCGGGCACAGTGTCTCATGCCTGTAATTCCCGCACTTTGGGAGGCTGAGGCGACAGGATAGCTTGAGCTCAGGAGTTCAAGACCAGCTCGGGCAAAACAGTGAGACCTCAACTCTACAAAAAAAATGTAAAAATTAGCCAGGCATGATGGTGCATGCCTGCAGTCCCAGCTACTCAGGAGACTAGACAGAAAGACTGCTTGAGGCCAGCAGGTCGAGGCTACAGTAAGCCACGTTCATGTCACTGCACTGCAGTCTGGGTGACAGAGCAAAACCTTATCTCTTAAAAAAAACAAAAACCAATCCAGACAAGGACACAACAACAACAAAACCCTATAGACCAATATCCCTGACGCATACAGACACAAAAGTCCTCAACAAAATACCTGCAAACTGAATCCAACAGTACTGCAAACTCAACTCTTATGTCTGGGAAGATAATCTAGACACTCAATTCTGCTCCCAACAAGTGACATTCAAGCTTAACATAAGTCAGTTTTATTTTTGCACATATCTCTTTATGTCTGTTTTATTTGTGTTTGGTAATAATGTAATGTAGATGGTATGGAAACTGATGAAATATGGGTAAAAACAAAAGTTGTTCTTTCTATGAAAACTAACTTGAGTATATTGAAAAGACTCAATAAAGCCTGTTGCTCACTTCTATATTTTTCCCTTCCTGGTCTTGCAGCTGAATATGCTACAGCTAGGGAGAATATTCAGTATCTCAAGATATAAATATTCTAGATATACTATATGTAGAATCTCTAGATAGAATCTAGTGAGACACTAAATATTCTCCCTAGTATTCTAGAGATAATAGATATTCTCTCTAGCTGTAGCATATTCAGAATCTAAAGTTGTTCCCTGTGCCACAACATTCTTCTCTTCTTTTGACCTAGTTAACTCCTTCCTGAGTTAGCTTAGACACAATCTTCCCAGGAAGATTTTCCCTGATCTCTACAATAGGTGAGGTCGGCCTGCTATATGTTTTCATAGCTCCTTATTCTTCTCGTAAAATCCTATTCATTGCAACTCTACTATAAGTACTTGTTCAATTGTCTGTACTTCCCATTGCCCATGTATACCCATGAAGGTAGGAGCCAGACTATGTCTGTATTTTTATGCTGCTGCACCCTCAGTGTCTGGCACTTAGAAGGTGCTCAATAAATATTTCTTGAATTTGTTAATAAATGTGGAAGGACACTTCTAAATATAACAGGAAAGTTTGGCACTACATCAAATTTGAATCATTTTTGATTAACTTTTATCTTGGGAACAAAAGGGTCATTATCACCAGTTGTAGGCAAAACACAAGTTGCTTCCTTCCTCAATCTCACTAAGAAAGTAGTTGGTGTGGTGACTCCCGCCTTTAATCCCAGCACTTTGGGAGGCCAAGGCGGGTGGATCATCCAAGGTCAGGAGTTCGAGAACAGCATGGCCAACAAGGTGAAACCCCATCTCTATTAAAAATACAAAAATTGGCTGGGTATGGTGGTGGGTGCCTGTAGTCCCAGCTACTTGGGAGGCTGAGGCAAGTCAATCACTTGAACCCGAGAGGCAGAGGTTGCAGTGAGCCGTGATCGCACCACTGCACTCCAGCCTGGGCGACGAAGCGAGACTCCATCTCAAAAAAAAAAAAAAAAAAAAAGGAAGGAAGGAAGGAGGGAGAGAGGGAGGAGGGAGAGAAAAAGAGAAAGAAAGAGAGAAGTTAGTTGGAGCACTTGGGCTTCTAGCAAAATCGCTGCATATCTAACAACTGATACTATTCCATCCTCTAAGATGCTGAAAAATTCTGGGAGAAGGAAAAGAAGGGTTTCAGGCATTTGATTTTCAAAAGTTCCCAGGGGAACCACTAAATGAAAAGTTCATACCAAAAAAGAAAAAAAAAAAAAAAAACTCAGAGACCAAAGGCCCAACCATAATCAATCTTTTATAAATAATTCCTAAACATAGTCTACTTTTCCTATCTTCAGTCCCGACGTCAAAACATCTTCATCTGTAAAATCCTTTAGAAAACTCAACCAGTTTCACATGAAGGATAATATTCACGTAACTGTCTTTTCCTTATTTGAGAATCAACATGGAAATCTCCCTGAATCCCCTTCTCCCCTCAAAAAAAGATAGTGTAGCCAGATAGCAAGCCAACAGCAACAACAAAAACACATGGGCAATATTTACAACAAAACTAGGTGTCAAGGCATCCCTAGGAACCCCAAAACAGACATGAGAAGAGGCAAATCACTAACACTTTTAAGTTGTACACAGCATCAGCATCTGGAAAAAAAGGAGCAAAGAGAAACATCTGAGCATGTGACCAAACAGAAGAAACCCCAGTGTAGGGGTTTGAACAGTAACCCCCCTGGAAGGATATGTCCACCTAGAACCTGTGGGCATGACCTTATTTTGAAAACGGGTCTTTGCAGATGTAATTAAGTTAAGAACTTTTTTTTTTTTGAGACAGAGTTTCACTCCGTCACCTAGGCTGGAGTGCAGTGGCTCCATCTGGGCTCACTGCAACCTCCGCCACTTGGATTCAAGACAATTCTCATGCCTCAGCCTCCCAAGTAGCTGGAGTTACAGGCGTGCACCACTACACCCAGCTAATTTTTTGCATTTTTAGCAGAGATAGGGTTTTGCCATGTTGGCCAGGGTGGTCTCGAACTCCTGACCTCAAGTGATCTGCCTGCCTCTGCTTCCCAAAGTGCTGGGATTACAGGTGTGAGCCACTGCACCTGGCCAAGTTAAGGATCTTGAGAATTACCTAAATCCAATGACATATGACCTTACAAGAGAAAGGCAGACGGAGACATGGGCATGCAGTAGAGAAGGCCATGTACAGACAGGCAGAGACTGGACCTATGTTGCCACAAAATAGATATGATCTATACAGTGGTCCTTCAATATTCATGGGAAATTGGTTCCAAGACCTCCTGCGGATACCAAAATCCACGCATGCTCAAGTTCCTAATATAAAATGAAGCAATATTTGCATATAACCTAACACACCTCCTGCAGTAAATCACCTCTAAATTACTTACAATACCTAATACAATATGAATACCACATAAACGGTTGTTATACTGTGGTTTAGGGAATAATGACAAGAACAAAAAGTCTGTACTTGTTCAGCACAGACACAATTTTTTTCCCCAATATTTTTGATCCACAGTTAGTTGAATCCACGAATGTGCAACCCCATGGATACAGAGTGCTGACTGTTTATACAATCTATGGACAAAGAAGGGTGTCTATATGATTAAATAAAAAAAAAAGTAAACAAAAACAATTTCCTAAAAGGATCAGAATAACAATCTGATATGAACGGGGTGCCCAGAGCCTTTCCTTCCCCTCACATCCACTACTAGCACATAATGTTTCCAGAAACCAATATGCAGAACCCAGAGAAGAAAGTAAGTCTCACTGATCTGGCTTATACAAATTCTTTTAAATACACAATCTGTATTTACTAGGAAAATACTGGGTATTACAGAGGTATTACCTCAAGGTTAAAAAAAATGGTGCTGATGAATTCCCAACATCACACTAGCTATGCCACATCCAGAAGAATGTCTAAATATAATCATAAATCCAGCTTTGTATCTACTGATATTCAAGGACACTCTCTACATTGTAAGGAGAACATCAGCACATATACTCAAGAATGTAAGTCTTCTCAATATATTAATGAGTAGTACAATGAACAAAAAAATAGAACTCAAGAGGGTGTCTTCCTTAGGTTGTAAGAAGGGAAAAGAAGTTGTGGGATTATAAACAGTGCTGCATACATAGCACTAATCCTGACTATGCCAGAGCCCTCTTCAGAACAGAGATAAGCAACAGGGGAAAAGGCCGTAAGCAACCAATTCTGAATCAAAAACACACCCAATATCAAATAGAAAACTCCACAGCACCTAGTCACCAGGGAAAAGTAAATAAAGTCTTTAACTTCCCTGTCTTTTTTTTTTTTTTTTTTTTACAATAATAAATAGTTTCTTCTGATCTATTTACCCCAAAACAGATGAATAGTCAGAAATATCAAATTTGGGTTCTCAATCTATCCTTTTATTCACAAATCTACACAGTGGAAAATTCTTTTTTGAGACGGAGTCTTGCTCTGTCACCCAGGCTGGAGTGCAGTGGCGCGATCTCGGCTCACTGCAAGCTCCGCCTCCCGGGTTCACGCCATTCTCCTGCCTCAGCCTCCCGAGTAGCTGGGACTACGGGCGCCCGCCAACACGCCTGGCTAATTTTTTTGTATTTTTAGTAGAGACAGGGTTTCACCGTGTTAGCCAGAATGGTCTCGATCTCCTGACCTCGTGATCTGCCCGCCTCGGCCTCCCAAAATGCTGGGATTACAGGCTTGAGCCACCGCGCCCGGCCGAAAATTCTTGCATATGAAATAGATAACTAGAAGAGTACTTATAAAACATTTCCATCACATCAAGTTTCTTTTTTTCTTTTTTTCTTTTTTTTTTAAAAGATGGGGGTCTCCCTATTTGGTCCAGGCTGGTCTCAAACTCCTGGGCTCAAGCAATCCTCCCGCCTCTACCTCCCAAAGTCCTGGGATGACAGGCGTGAGCCACCACACCCAGCCCACATCAAGTTTCTTAAACCTGTAGTACAATATATCCATTTGTCTTTTGGATTATTTGAGAAGCACAAAATGCCATCATCCAGATTATATTGTGAAATAAACTATTTGCACAATACGCAATTTTATAAGAACACGGCAACTTAAACCATAAAACTATTTTGGTGAAAGCAATCCAAAATTGAGTTTTTTGCATTTAGATATCTTTCTACTTCAAACCAGGGACGATATGGAAGGCTTATAATATTTTAACACATTTAATTACTTATAATCAATTAAAATTAGATAAAATAGTAGGACAATCTTTAAGTCCAATAACCTTTCGTTTTAGTAATCTAATCACATCAACTAGACAGAAAAACAAGTGCCTACCATATGGTCTTTCTGTAACAGAAAATAGCTGCATTGAATAACAGCATCTGTGCATCTTATCAACGCTAGCATTGCCCATACTTAAATCAGCATATTGTTAACTATAATAAGATGACAGGACCCTTCACAAAGCAAAGAACAAAAGAAACTGAGTGTTACTTTTGTGCTAGATTACTTGACCTGGTAGTAACTAAAGAAATGAAGAACAGCAAGGCACAATGAACTTCATAAAACGCTTAACCTGGAAGAAATGAATGGGAAGGAACACTAACAATTTACGGAGAAATTCTTTAGATCTGGGTACTCACTTTGCTGATGGCTCTTATCTAACGATAGGCCCCACTCCATACATTCAAATCCAGGCTTCTGCCGAAATGCCACTTAATGATCCCTGCTGCTGTTACTGCCATCATTCTCAATTCTAACAGGTTTTAGATTTAACCCTAACTTACAGCATAAAACTTTTGGCATGGGACAGTATTCTGACACTTAAATTCAGGTGTATGAAGAAACACACAATTAAAATTAAATAATAGAGTTATACCGTACTATAACTAGTCTAGAATGAATCCTATGCCTCCAATGAAGAAACTTCCTTTTTAAAAATTGTTTTTTGGCCAGGCACGGTGGCTCACGCCTGTAATCCTAGCACTTCGGGAGGCCAAGGCAGGCAGATCACAAGGTCAGGAGATTGAGACCATCCTAACACGGTGAAACCCAGTCTCTACTAAAAATACAAAAAATTAGCCAGGCATGGTGGCGGGCGCCTGTAGTCCCAGCTACTCAGGAGGCTGAGGCAGGAGAAAGGCATGAGCCTGCGAGGTGGAGCTTGCAGTGAGCTGAGATCACGCCACTGCACTCCAGCCTGGGCGACAGAGCGAGACTCCGTCTCAAAAAAAAAAAAAAAAAAAAAAGAAAAGAAAAGAAAAAGAAAAAAATTGTTTTTTAAGTATTGCTTTGAGCAGTGTGTATGCTTTTTTTTTTTTTGAGACGGAGTCTTGCTTTTTTCACCCAGGCTGGAGTGCAGTGGCTCAATCTCGGCTCACTGCAAGCTCCGCCTCCTGGGTTCACGCCATTCTCCTGCCTCAGCCTCTCCAAGTAGCTGGGACTACAGGCGCCCGCCACCACGCCCGGCTAATTTTTTTTGTATTTTTAGTAGAGACGGGGTTTCACCGTGGTCTCGATCTCCTGACCTCCTGATCCGCCCGCCTCGGCCTCCCAAAGTGCTGGGATTACAAGCGTGAGCCACCGCGCCCGGCCTGTGTGTATGCTTTTTAAGTATTGTTTTAAGCAGTGTAGGTTTGCCACAAACCAAATTTTCACAAGACTGATTACATATTACCTATTTTTAAAGTCTATACATAGTGTTCTTTGTCATTTTGGTAATAAAAAAGAGAAAACGTAAAAATAATATAATCCTGATATTCCCATCATTCAGGATAAACAACTTAACATTTCGTCACAGTCAATGTTTGTGATCTTTTTTTAACTGGTTATGAAATATTTATGACATGAAAAAATAAAAATATGTAATAAGGAACATCCATACACTAGCCATTCGTTTTAAGAAATAAAACGTCATCCATACAGACAGATTATCTTTTTATAGTTTCTCTTATCGACCAGTCTGATTGCCCTTTCACTTATCTGTTAATTATCATGATCTCATCTCTTAGTGGAAATTGTTTCATACATTTGTACTACACATTGTCTTGGTTACTGTTACTTGGTTACCAGCTTCCCAAAGGTAAAAAAGGTGCAAAGAAAAAAGGCACCGAAAATTTTAACGGCAGTTCTAAGGGAAATGGAATGGAATTTAGGGTGGTCAGGAGGTCTAAGGAAGAACATACTTCATACTGTACATATTTTGTATAAACTAAAATAAGTATTCAGCTGGGCGTAGTGGCTCACACCTGTAATTCCAGCACTTTGGGAGGCTGAGGTGGGCGGCGGATCACTTTGAGATCAGGAGTTCGAGACCAGCCTGGGCAACATGGCAAAATCCCATCTCTACTAAACACACAAAAATTAACCAGGCATGCTGGCACACGCCTGTAATCCCAGCTACTCAGGAGGCTGAGGCAGAAGAATCACTTGAGCCTGGGAGGCGGAGGTTGCTGTGAGCGGAGATTGCACCACTGCACTCAAGCCTGGGTGACAATGCAAGGCTCTGTCTCAAAAAAGAAATAAAATAAATAAAATAAGAATTCACATATCACATGTCCAAATGCAAACTCAGTAACATTTTGGAGTTTTTCTAAGTCTTTATTCATTCAAAAAAAATATTTATTGACAATCTATTATGTGCTAGGCACTCTTCTAGGCACAAGAAACACAATGTGAACAAAACAGACAAACTGCACTCTCAATGCCTGCATTCTAGATATATTACCTGTCTCAAATAAACAAGAAAAATTAAATGCATAAGCATGCCGGGTGGAGACTAAGTGATAGGGAGATAAAGCAAAGAAGGAAGGCAGAGCATGGCACAGGGAGCAGGGGAAGGGCATTCAATAAAGGGAGTGGTTGGCAAAGCTTCACTCAGAAGGTGACCTCTAAGCAAAAGCCCGAAGGAGCCAAGGAAGCAAGCTGTGCAGAGACCGGGGGGAGGGTCCTAAGGGGAGGGTTCAGTGAGTGGGAAGGCTCTGGGGACTCCCATGTTTGTGTACATGCAGAAAGGCAAGAGACCATGGCTAGCACAGAGTGAGGAGGGAAGAGGCACAGGAGGTGTGCTCAGGAAGGGGGGAGGACCAATTATACAGGGCTTTGCAGGTCACTGCAAGAACTTTGGCCTTCAATCTTCAGAGAAATAAGAAGCCATTTGAGGAATCTGAGCAAAGGAATGACACAATTTGATTTATAAATTGTCTGTCCTGATTGCTGTGTGGAGAACAGGCTTTAGGCTGGCAAGGACTGAAGTGGAGAAATCAGTCAACCAGACCCATATGTCATGTATGAGAAAAAAGAGAGACATCAAAGATCACTCTAAGATGCCTGGCCTGGAAGGATGGGATTGCTATTGCTTGAGATGAGGAAGACTGGAAGGAGCAGACTTAGGAAGGTGGGCCAGGGGAATGGAGGTAGAGTCAGGATTGTGGTTTTAGATATGCCTATTTACTATTCAAATGGAGATTCTAGGCAGACAGCTCAGTTGGATGTACGAATCTGAATCTGAGAGACAGAGGGGCAGGTCAGCAATAGAGATACACACACGTACACATAAAGAAATATAAGTGAGTGTGTGTGTGTCAATTATCTGCATATACTTGATATTTAAAACCATGAAACAGTATTGGGAGAAGAAATGAGGATTAACTGAGCCTTGAGGTGTAGGAAGGTTTAGCAGATCAGGGTGCTGAGGAAATTTCAAAGAGACAGAAGGAGGTGACAATGAGGAAGGAAGATAATTGAGAGTATAATGTCCCGGAATCTAAATGAACACTGAATAAAATGTAGAGTCTTTCCTGTATATTCATTTATTCATTCAAAAAATATCACCTGACACTTACTATGTGTCAGTCCCTGTGGAAACAAACATGGTCCCTGCTTTTATGGGGACTGCAATCCAAGGGGGATATAGATAAACTTGTAACTGGTATTCCTGTTAAGTGCAGGGTGTTTTGAGAGAATACACTAGGGGCAACTGAAAGAGTCTTGCGGGTCAGGGAAGGCTTTCCTGAGGAAGCAGTATTGAAGAAAAGACCAGTATGATGAGTGAAAATCAGCCATGGAGCAGAGGGAGGAGGAGCAGGGGACAGTAGAGGGAAGGGTAGAAGAAAGGACCTGACGGGAGTTCAACCTAGGAAGAACAAAAAGAAGTAACAAGTGAGACAGAAGCACGGACCAAATTACTGAAGTTCTTTCAGACTTCCCAGAAGTCTGAATTTTATTTCAAAGGAAATGGGAAGACAGAAAATTGTCTTACAGGAGGTAATGTAATGATCAGCTGGAGTACAGCGGCACGATTTCGGCTCCCAGCAACCTCTGCCTCCTGGGTTCAAGGATTCTCATAGCTCAGCCTCCAAACAGTTAGGACTACAGGTGTGCACCACCATGCCCAGCTAATTTTTGTGTTTTTAGTAGGGATGGGGTTTCACCATGTTGCTCAGGCTGGTGTAGAACTCCTGACCTCAGGTGATCTGCCCATCAGGAGGATCATTCTGATTACGGTAGGGACAGAGCTGTGGAAGGGGACAAGGCTAAGTTATTGGGACACTCTGTAGGGAATCTGTTTCTGTGGTTCATCAGTGAGATGCAGCTGACCTGAACTTGGGTAGGGGTAGTGGGTATTGGGAATGTGGACTCCATAAGACTTTGCATATGAGGAATGACGAGGAGGAAGAGTGAGGATGCTGACCTAGTTTTTGACTCGGACCAATAAATAGATGGTAGTGCTACTCAGCGAAAGAAGGCGCACAGGAAGAGGGAGAGTCAGTGGTGGCAGTGAAATCTGATGAGTTTGCAACGCCTGGGGAATATCCCCCAAAAGTGTTCGGTAAATAGGCAACTGGCTGAAAAGGTCTAGAGGTCAACCATAAAGGCTGAGATAGAGGGGTAGATATGGAGTGACCAGCACACAGGAGAGTGCAAAATAAAACCCAAGGAGTGAGAAAGAGAATAAAGGAATGGAAAGGCCTTGGCTCTGGATAAAACCAACAATGGGGCAAGAAGAGGAAGAAAAACCCTACAAAACAGTCAGACAGAGAGGGAGATAGAAAGGAGGGGAGGAGAAGAGAGCGCGCCTGAGAAGGAACCAGGGAGTCTGGGATGAAAGCAAAAGCAAACTGTCCAGCATTCCAAAAGGAAGAGTCAACGCATGGATTCATATAAACTCGTACCCAGAAAAATGTCTTATCGTATTGTTTACAGTATTTCAAAATCAACCAACAAGTGTATTTCATCAGCCATAATACATTTCGATCATAGAATAATCTTAGCCTAGGTCAAGAAGCAAAACAAAAATAAGTTCATTTGCATTAGTAAAAAGTTTAATAATAAACAAAGTGTCAAAAATTCTATTACTGGACAAGAGTATGGACTACAGATAAAAAGTGAAATAAATGTTAGAAATGGAAAAAAAATCATGTGGTTAAGAAAGCTGAGGGAAAATTTTCTCTTCTTTGGCTTAAAAAAAAAGTTAAACCTTGAAAGATGAAGCTATATGGATATGAAAAGGGGTGATAATATCACAGAGGATTCAACAGAAAAATCTATATAAAGTGATTTTGTGAGCAAAGTTACTCAAAGATTGGTGTCAGAAGACTTCACAGACTACACACACACACACACACACACACACACACCAAAAATCACTTAAGAGGTTCAGAGTGAGTGATTTCAAGTTTTAAAAATACACCTTGAGATGTATAAAGTATATAAATTCGTGTGAGTACCTTCTGGACCATCCTTACTGTATAATGCCAAGACATATTCTACTGAACTGTCCTAATTTCTTATTTGAAGAGGGCTGTTTATTTGTTTTGAGCCTTCCAATATATCCTGGGGGTGCGGAGGCCTAAATGTATTCATATATCAACACAATAAAATTGTAATGCTTAAGATGAACAAGAAATCTGATTGCTTTTCAACAAAGCACAAGACCTTATTCAGAGAAGGTGGAGTTGGCTAATTAGATAAAGCATGAAATAGAGACTCCTATTAATTCATTACATTGATTTCTTCTGTCCTACAAAGTTAGGTTTTCTTGGTTGATTAACAGCATTACTATTAAGACATACATGCTCATCTCTTTGTTAGTTAAAAACACAATAATAAACATAGTATCCAAACACATTATTGATTTTTAAAATTTTTTAAAGAATGATAGTACCACTGTGGAATGTAGTGCTTCTAATAAAATTGAGGACAAAAATTAAGTGCAATGTTCAAAAACTTAAATATCAGCCCAAAGTATTTCATTAGCAACTCTCTTTCTATTACTAAAAAATATTCACAAGATTTAATGTGTATCAGAAGCATCAGTCGCAGATAAAAACACGTCACACCTAAATACAGGCAATAATTACACAAGTTCTCTTCACTCCCAACCCTGAGGTTTTAAAATGTTTTCTGACAACATATATCCCCTTTATTTCCACTTCCACATAGAATCTAGGCAAAATACCTATTCTTTAGAAAGTCAAATAATATTGTAGTTTAATACCAAACCTAAATACTGTATATATATTTCACATGAGCAAAACACAGGTGATACTGTGTTTTCTTCATTCCTAAACTAAAAACAAGATAGCCATGCCGCCAGCAGTAGGTCCAAATGAAAACAAATTTCACAGCCGTTAAAAAATACATAACTGTCATTGTTAATAAAAGCCAAGTGTGCAACAAACTGGAAATACTGCTTGCTAGCCAAGGACAAGATGTGTCTAAATTCTTGGTTTCAGGACATCTCTTAAATGACCAAAAAAAAAAAAAAAAAAAAATCAAATAACATTAGTTCTTGCAAATAGAATGCAAATACAATGCTAATTAAAGTATTCACAAGACAGTGACGAATAAGGCTTCAGGACCACAATACATATTATTATGTAACTGCAATACACATTAAGCAATCACCGGGTTGCAGGTAGGCCTTCCAAAAGGAGTTATTATGGTTTACCCTGAACAGAGGATTGTGGTGTTCTACTTAATCATGCTTTGGCCTGCAAGCAGGTGTTTACAGATGTCAAAAAGTAAAACACTGATTCTAAATGTAAACCTATAGTTCTGCCTAATAAGTTGTACAGTAATAGCACACTGTACCTCACAGCGTTTTCTGCATAAACTTTCTAACTCGACATGAAGTAAGCTGCACGAAGCAAGTTTCTCTGTTTGCTTTATGAACCAAAATTTAACTTCTGATTCATTTTTATTAAAATGCCAAAACTCACACACTTAGAGCCAGCCCTTGTTTCAAGGACTATGAAGGTAAAATTTAACATCCGGTGCAAAAGAAAGTGAGACAGTGAATGAGGGCTCATTTGGGTATGTTATTGTCTAAAGCAATCCTCAACCCTTCGATGAAAACATAGGCATCTCAAAAGTAAAATTTAAAGGATAAAAATACTCAGTCTATTGAATGAACAAATTACAGAAACCGCCAATGATAAACATAGTATATTCATAATAGAAGTAAATTCTGAATACTTCAATCTCAAACACGAGGAAAAAAAAAAAAGGTGAGAGGCAACAGGGTACATGAGTGTCATAAATCAATGTATTTTCTATGATTTCTGTCCTGCCTGCTCCAAAATTTTCAGGAAGTCTGGAGTAAAATCTCTGGGCCCTTGGGAAGATGCTAGATGCTACCCTAACCAGCAACGCAAGCCACCTGACACCCAAGAGCAGCTCACAGAACTTCAGAGTAGTCAAAGGGAGGGTATAAATAAGAGAACAGTAAAGGCAGGAGATTTTTCTGGGAGTTGGAATTACGACTCTGTAAGGTCGTTTTCCAAGGCTGTGCTTAAACTATTCAAGGAAAAACACTTCTTTTTCTACCTAAAGCAGAGATCTGCAGCAACAGCAGCCAGGCTCCCCTCGTCAGTACCAAAGAAAGACTAAGTTCCAGGTGCAACAAGCATACTAGCTGCCCTCTCTGCACCTGGGAGCAGACACAAACGCTCAAAGCCACCCCCAACCAGCTCAACTCCAAGTATCTTAGAAGGGGACTGAAGGAAAACGGATACTGAGGTGCCCATTCTCAGGCTTGTAGTATCCACAGCCACAGAGATGGGAGAATTCCTGGCTTTGAGAAAGGGTGACCAAGATGAGGACATTCCAAAATGTGGGACATGTTCTTGCAAAAGAAACACGGGAGTCCCTGGAAACAGACGCGGGCCAGGCTTCTCTTTGCTACTGGTTAAGCTGGGGCGCTCCCACCAACCAGCTCAAAGCCCCGGGAAGCCCCTAGTGAGGCCCCGTGGCAGGTGACCCCCAACTTGCAGGACGCTCAAGACACAGGCCACCGCCCTGCCGGCCAGGAACGCTGGCTCCGCGCTTACCTCGCAGGCCTTGAGCTTGTCACCATCTCCCTCAGGCAGACCAGTCCGACGCGTGGCCATCATTTCATTTCAAATGACAAAGAAGGGACAAATCCTTTGGAGTCCACATTGGAGGTGGGGGGGGAATGCCACCACACACCCGAAGGGGAAGAATTCCACGAGCAGGCTCCGAGGAGGGGCAGGGCTGGTGAAACAGACAACGTGCCAAGGAATAAAGGTTTTCAGGAAGCGCCTTCAAATGCCTCGCTGATTTCTCGTGACTTCAACTGACTTCGCCTTCTTCTTCCATTTCTGGAGACTTAAAAACAAAGGCGACAGGTCTTCTTGGCAGCCAGTGTCGAGGCCAATTGCAGAAAGCGGTCCCCTTCTTCCCAGTGCCACTCCTAAGTCCTGGAAAAATCCGAATGGGTCGTGAAGGTTCGAGTGTCAGCTCCTAGAGAGATCCTAGGAAAAGGAGAAGTTAAAGGGCATGAACTTTCTCCAGGCGCCTATCACTGTCTTGCCCACATGTCCACACCAAGTTCGCGTTTCCTCCCGAGCAAAAGAAAAAAAAAAATTTAACGTAAACAAACAAAAAGCCTATAAATTCGAGGGGGTGTTTAAAAAAGAGAAATCTCGAAACTGCCCAGCGGTTGCGTCAAACACACCTGGCTGTTATGCAGCCTTCAAGAAAAAATGTTCCCCATTCAAGTGCATTTTAATTCATGTCTTTCCTGGGCAGAGCAGAAGGCTGTGCATGTTGTTTTCTGCATCACCCAGACAAGGACACTTCGGTGAAGTTTTCTCCCCCACGAGGCTGAAATGGGATCACACTTTTCAAGCCCCTTCTTCACTCCCCTCCGCCCCCCAAAAACGCAAGCACAAAGCCAGCCTGGCTGGGGCCGGCGTGGGCTCAGCGGCGTCTCCGGGTGACTCGGGCGCCGCCCCTCCGCCCCACCGCCCCGGCCGGCGTCCCCGAGGAGGCGGCTGTTTTCCTTGGCCCGCGGCGGGGCTGGGTGGGGACGGCCGGGGAGGCGTGCGCGGCCGCGGGTGGGACGCGGGCGCCGCTCCCGCTCCGGGGCATGATTCCGGAGCTACACCCGAGCAACTCTGAAGTCGCGGCTTTTCCCCCAACTACCACTCGACACGGCTTCCCTTCCCCTGTGGTCACCTAGGGGGAAAAAACCACCACCCACCTCCCCACGATTCCCCCGCCCCTTCCTGAGGCGGGTCGGGGACCTCGAGCTCCCGAGGACAGCGGCCCCAATATGGACTTTCTCAAAGGTGCTAGGAGCCCTGGGACGAAACAAAACCGGGGGCCTTACCATTCCCGCCCGCTCGGGCCCGGCGGCCGAAGTGCGGCAGCGAGCTGGAGCGGGGACGCGGGCCGGGCGCCGGGCCCGGCCGGGACGCGCTAGGCCGCAGGCTCGGTTAATATTCATGAGCCGCCCCAGGCGCCCCTCCTCCAAGGCCGGCCGGCCGGACCCCAGCGCCCACCAACGGCCTTTGTGCCCTTCCCTCCGCCCCGCCGCCCGCCCTTGCTCCGCACACGCGGGCGCGGCCCCTCCGCCCCCGCCGGGCCCTTGCCGTGGGCTCCCTCCGGCCCCGAGCCAGCGCCCAGCCGGGTGGCCTGAGGTGGCGGGAAGGGAAAGAGTCCGCGGCGAGCCGGGCTCCACGGCCCGCGAGCGCGGTGCCCTCCCGGCTGAGACGGAAAGGAAACCAGACACGCACCAGAGGAAGCGGGACGAATGGATCTGCACTGGGCTGGCCAGCTCCGGGACAGCGCGCCCCGCCCGCCCGGCGCGAGCCAGACCCCGCAGCCGGACGACCCACGCTGCCCGCCGCCGCCGCCGCGCTCCGAGGCCGCCGCCCCCGGCCGGCCGCTCCCAGGCACCGCCGCGACCTGCCCCGGCCGGCCCCGGGCTCTTGGCCGCCGCGGGAGGGCGTGGGGCGGGGCGGCGGCCGCCGGACTCTCCCCTCGCCTCGCCGGGCCGGGCCGGGGCCCCGCTCCGGCGCCCGCGAACGCCAAGTGACAGAAGCGCCTCGGTCCGCGGCCGCGCGGAGCTGTTTCCCGGGGGCGGATTTCTCGCTTCTTCCTCCCTGGATCCACCTCCTCCCACTCCACCTCCTTCCCCTCCCCTCCCCAGGGGAGGCTCTGGGGCTGAATATTTTCTGTCTTGAATAACACGGGTCCGGGGAACCGACGCTGGAGAAGGGGGATTAGCCGGAGGCCGGAGCGGAGTGCTCGCCTGCCCCCTCCCCGTGGGTCGCGGGACCTACAAGCCCTCGTCCCCCAGCACCCCAAAACCAGGCACACACAACGCTCCCCGCCCCTGCAGTCTCCCACGCGCTGAGCGGCAGCGTCCAGGGATGGGCTTGCTCCCGGGGAAGGAGACCTGGTGGTAGGCGTCTGGGGTGGAGAGGGGGACAAGCCTGTAACAGCGACATCTGCAGACTCCAGGGATCAAAGGTCCTAGACCGGGGGACAGGGCTTGGCAAATTGTGCCCCCACCCCTTTTTTGCAGCAGGAAGGCAACGAAGCTGCGACGAGACGTGGGACTTCCAGATAAGGGAGTGTCCCCTCACGCCTCACAGCAAAAATCTCTTCCTGTGGTGGGAAGGGGGAAGTTAGCCAAGCGTTGCTCATTCAGTTCTTTCCCTTTTATAAATTCTGCAGAGCGGCCGAGCGAATTTGGCGCGGCTAGCGGAACTGTGGAGAGGCGGCTGCGCTTCTCTGTCCGCCACACTCCAGGTCACAGCGGCTCCGGAGCCGCGGCACAACCGCCGCCCTCCCCACCCAGTTCCCGGGCCTTGTCACAGACCCCGGCAGCTCGCTCCGCCCCGCCGTGCCTCACAACATCTCCCGCTGCAAATTACCCAATCGGGAGACGCGACGAGAGAACGCGAACCAGTCAGGGGCTGGTGAGTCAGGCTTCCCTCCGCCCTCTTCCCCGCCCCCGGGCGAAGGCCACCGCCCCCTCGGCCTCCCCTTCCCACCCCGCTCCGCTCCGGGGAGGTGGCTCCCCGGCTCCGAGCCTCGCGGGGCTGGAGGGGAGTTGCTCGCAGTCGGAGGCAGCGTTTGTCACCTTGTCACCCTCATCCTCGCCCCCTCCCATACACACTCCCCTCCCCTTCTCAGTGCTCCTGCTGGTGCTGTTGAGGGTCATTTTTATCCTCTCTGCGACTGCCAGCTATTGTGTCTGATCAGCTGCCACCGCCGTCCAGAGGGAAAAAAAGAAGAACAAAACCTAGAAACTGTGGAATCCGCTTACCTTTTCCTTCTTTCTTTCTACACTCTCCCCTGTAGACTTAAAGACATCCCTTCTTCCCCGCCCGCCCACCACCTGAGGTCCTGTTTCTTTATGGGGGACAGGGGAGCGGGGACAAAAAACACTCCCTGCAGCTGGAGTACCTGCGCCTTAATTTTTACATCTTCCTTAAAGTGGAAGGTGCCAAACCAAATCTACAACTAAATCCTCCGCTTCAATTCGAGGGAAGACGTTGACGAGATCATTTTTATATGGCCATGAAATTTGCATGTTCTTGACAGCCCGTCACCAAACAAGTCAGCTAACAATCAAGAAAAGAAAAATAGAATAACATACAAGGAGGGACTGCCGGTCAGATGGTAATTTACTAAATAGCCCACTGGCTGTAGCAGTATCCAGTGCGAGATACGATTGAGTAAATTAACAAGAAGTGAATAGAAATTCAGGGTTCAAGTAGCTCACCGCTTGTGGGCTTATAGAATATGTCCAGAAAGGAAAAACAACTTACAGTACAAAACAACTCCTTGCACATGCAAATGTGCATGCATGGCGTACCTAACAGCTGAGGACTTTTGGGTTAAAATTTTTGCACTAGCAATTTTTGTAGATATTGATTGTGAAATTTTCAGTTTGATAAAGGAGAGTAAAATGTGGGCCATGAAAGGAGAAGGAAAAGGAAGGAAAACACATTCTAGGAATTATGGAAAAATAACATAACCTAGAGAGGCAATATTGCTATAAGAGGTAATAAGATGTAAGGATCAAGATTACAATCCAACTCCATCATTTACCACGTAACTCAGGGCAAATTCTTATGTGTCTAAGTACTAGAGCTATCAAAGTCAATGCCTCCTGCTAGGTAGTCCTCTCAAAGCTTTACACACAACATATCGAGATAGGTGGGTAGTGAAGCAAGGATTCAAGCCCAGGGGATCTGGCTCCAGAGTCCATTCTTTTATTCACAACACTATACTAGGCTGGGCCCAGTGGCTTATGCCTGTAATCCCAGCACTTTGGGAGGCTTAGGTGGGAGGATCGCTTGAGTCCAGGAGTGTGAGACCAGCGTGGGCAACATAGGGGGACTCGTCTGTACAAACAAAAAGTTAGCTGGGCGTGGTGGCATGCGCCTGTAGTCCCAGCTATACAGGAAGCTGCGAAGCAGGAGGATCACTTGAGCCCAGGAGTTCAAGGCTGAGGTGAGCCATGTCCAAGTGTGGCACTCTAGCTAGGGCAACAGAGCCAGACTGTGTCTCAAAAAATAATAAATAAATAGATAAATAAATAAATCACTATACTACCTCTTAATATGGGTTTTTAATAATAACAGCTAACACTTAACTTACTATGTGTTAATTATTGTGGTCTTTGAGTGCCAATTTAACTCTACTCCTGGGACACTGGGACAAATATAATTGTGATGTTCTAAAATTTGGGAATGTTTTTAAGAACTGTTTTGATAAGTTACTATCTTAGGTATCTTAAGTGTATTAGGCTATCTGGACGGAGAAGTGCAAAAGGCACACAGCTAAGATTTGAAAAACCTGTGTCCTGGGCTTCTACTGGGCCTCTGAGTTGTAACAGCATCCTCCCTATCTTGCTGGACTGTTAAAGAGAATCAAATGAGATAATGGATGTGAAGAAAGTTTTAAGGCCAGGTGCAGTGGCTTATGCCTGTAATCTCAACACTTTGGCGGGCCCAGGCAGGAGGACCACTTGAGCCCATGAGTTCGACAAGCCTGGGCAACATAACGGGGCCCTATCTCTATAAAAAAATTTTTTTTTAATTAGCCAGGTGTGGTGGCCAATGCCTGTGGTCCCAGCTACTTGGAAGGCTAAGGTGTGAGGATCGCTTGAGCCCAGTAGGTCAAAGCTGCAGTGAGTCTTGATCACACCAGCGCACTCCAGCCTGGGCAACAGAAGACACTTTTAAAATGTAAAAAACATTATTTCAATCAAAATATTACAGGCTGGGCGTGGTGGCTCATGTCTGTAATCCCAGCACTTTGGGAGGCCAAGGCGGGCGGATCACTTAAGGCCGGGAGTTCAAGACTAACCTGGGCAAGATGGTGAAACCCCTTCTCTACTGAAAATACAAAAATTAGCCTGGCGTGGGGGCACGAGCCTGTAATCCCACCTGCTTGAGAGGCTGAGGCATGAGAATCCCTTGAGCCCAGGAGGCAGAGGTCGGAGTGAGCCGAGATTGCGCCACTGCACTCCAGCCTGGGTGACAAAGCGAGACTCCATCTCAAAAAATAAAATATTATTACGAAGCAGAAGTTCGTACTATTTCCCCAACAGGAACCCTACTGTTTATAACATTTTATTGATACTCTTTAGGAATATATGAACCCAGTTAAAAATTAGGTCTACTCCTTTCTGAAGTCATGAACAAGAATATTTTAATATTGGCTCTCATTTGGATGCTTTTTTGTGTTTGTTTGTTTTGTTTGTTTTTGTTTTTGAGACGGGGTCCACTCTGTCACCAGGCTGGAGTGCAGTGGCACAGTCTTGGCTGACTGCAACCTCTGCCTCCTGGGCTCAAGGGATTCTGGTGTCTCAGCTTCCTGAGTAGCTGGAACTACGGGCACATGCCACCAGACCCGGGTAATTTTTCTTTCTCCCCCCACCCCCCATCCCCCCATAGAGACAGGGTTTCACCACATTACCCAGACTGGTCTTGAACAAATGACGCCTCGGCCTCCCAAAGTGCTGGGTTTACAGGCGTGAGCCACCGCGCTTGGTCATCATTTGGATGCCTTCTGACCAGACCAAAAAGTGAGTGTGGCCCCCCTACGCATCTGGAAAGAAGAAGCCTGCAGCTGGTTTTTCTCCCTTCCAAAGGCTAATTGGTGTAATTGGTGGAGGGTGCACGCCCTTGGAATTCTCCTTAGCTGCCCATCGTGGACATCTCACTTGTGAACACCTCCACCAGAGGGAGGGCAAGGGAAAGGAAAGGGGGCCAGGCTTCAGTCACGCGGCTACATGTTAGTTGCAGTGAGAGATCTGGTGAAACAATAGGTTTTGGGGCCATTGTAACTGAAAGGAGATTGAAACTAACTGGTTGCTATCTTGATAGTTTCTTTATCCTCAAATGTCATGGATAAGCAAGAGCTAACAGTAATTCTAGCTTTGTTTGCTTTGAAAGGCTATTTTCCTCCTTAGAGTATAGCTAATAAATGTGTGGGTTTCCTATAATCAAACTTCTTGGAGTATCCTTTGAAAAAGCCTCTGAAATTACTATAGCTATATTAATAAAAACTACAAGAAAGCTTTATACACTAAAATCTAGGCAAGACATTTTTGAAGATGAGAACTGTATCCTTAAAAGGTAAATGTTGGCTTTGCTAATGACGTAACACTGTTTTGGTGAACCAATATCAAGGGAAAAAATGTCAAAGCCAGAAATGGAGTCAAAGTATCCCAGCCCCTGGTGTGGAAGGCCATTCTATGATAATCTATGAATGATTTCTACTATGAATATGTTAACAGAAGCTGGCAATTCTGAGAAGCACAAGTGTTTGCTAGTGAATCCACAAATGAAATTTGCAATTTGGGTTGAAGCATTTGCAAAACTATGTTAAGACCAATGGCCCTCAGAAGGGTAAGGGGTTTTGTTTTGTTGGTTTTAGGAAAATGCTATGGATTTCATTTCTTATTCACACATTACCAAAAAGACACATTACCTGCTAATATTACTTTGAAAAAGCAAAAGACTTTTTTTTTTTTTAGACAGAGTCTCACTTTGTCATCCAGGCTGGAGTACAGTGGTATGATCTTGGCTCACTGCAACCTCTGCCTCCTGGGTTCAAGGGATTCTCGTGCCTCAGCCTCCCCAGTAGCTGGGACTACAGGCATGCACCACTACACCCAGCTAATTTTTGTATTTTTTAGTAGAGACAGAATTTTACCATGTTGGCCAGGCTGGTCTTGAACTCCTGACCTCAGGTGATCCACCCACCCAGCCTCCCGAAGTGCTGGGATTACAGGCGTGAGCCACCATGCCTGGACAAAAAAAGCAAAAGATTTTCATGTTGAACTGATTAGCTACAGAAATCCCATCACACTTGCAAGGCATTTAACTATTGTAATTGAGAGAAGGGAATGATTCTCCACAATCAGCAATTTCTAGGATTCTTCCTTCATCTCTTTTAAACGAATAATGTAAATGATTTACTAATTTATTGTTCTGCATTTGCTAAATATGTATCTTATTATTTCTCTCCACATGATTACTATCTTTGATGAATTTCTAGAAGGCAATGACATTATTTAATTCATTATATACAATGCCTAGTAAAGTGCCACACATAATAAATATTCTTGAATAATTTATCTGCCCTCAGTTTATTGTCATCTTTTCCTCCTCTGGACTAGAATACTGGTGTTTATTTTTGGGTTTTTTTGTTTGTTTGTTTGTTTCTTTGTTGCTGTTACTTGATTATAAACAATCTTCTTTTGTTACATGGATATATTGTGGGAAAAAAAATCTTATTTAGCTAAATATTATCTCCTTTTTTAATCTAGATTATAAACTTCTCTAGAGGAGATTCCTGGAGCTTTTACTACTTTCACATCCCCATAATATCTACCACATCTTTTACACATAGAAATTGCTACAGAATTATTCAAGAACTAAAAGATGGTTATGTCACTATTATTGATAAATATTTATACCTCAAGAAATTCCTGGCTGTACAGATCCAATAACAGTACAGGTCACAGGAAGATATATGTATAGGCCTATGTGAATATGCCTAAAACAAACAGTGTAAATTATAAGAGGTGTCCACAAAGAGAACACTTGGTATGGGCCTCAACTTTCGGAAATGCCACATTTTATCTCCTTGTCAAAACTTCTCTGGCCAGGCGCTGTGGCTCACGCCTGTAATCCCAGTACTTTGGGAGGCCCAGGTGCGTGGATCACTTGAGGTCAGACATTCGAGCCCAGCCTAGACAACATGGTGAAACCCCATCTCTACTAAAACTACAAAAATTAGCTGGGCATGGTGGCACAGGCCTGTAATCCCAGCTTACTCGAGAGGCTGAGACAGGAGAATTGCTTGAACCTGGGAGGCAGGGCCCAGCCTGGTTGACAGAGTGAGACTCCATCTCAAAAAAATAAATAAATAAACTTTACCGCCAGCGATTTAGCTGTTTTTCAGCCATAAGACCATCCTAAAAATTAATATCACTTGCATTTTGGCAGAAACTATAAAGTTTCACCCCGAAGCTTATCCTAATCATATATCAAAAGTTTTCTTTAGATCCAAATTATTATTCAGCATTAGAATTTCCATAATTAAAATTTAGTGGTATGCTAGTCATAGTCATCAACATTGTTAAGTTTATTTATATGTTTTAAGAAAAAATATGAATAAAAAAATCCATGTGCAAGTTTTTATTTTATCCTAAGAATCGTGACTTTCATTTATAAGTATTCCAACTTTCCTTAAAAATGAGACCAGTTTTTAAAATGTTTCCACCCACCCAACTAAATATGAGTTGGAACATTGTGAAAATACTGTGCAATCTGGAGAAACCCATGTTACAACTGGAGAATTGAAATATGTTTTTATCATTTTGGAATAGAATGCTAAATTCCAAGCATTTTAACTAGGAAACTGTGCTAGCAGTTGATTTTTAATATCATAGGCCTAATCCAAAGTAATCAAATCTCTTCATCAAAAAAAAATAAAAAGTTCTAGCCTTCCCTTTCATTGTCATTGAGCAGAATCAGGAAAGACACCTAAAGACTTCTCTATTCCTTGATTCAAGAAACTCCGAGTATCTTTCAATATTGTCTAGCACTGTAGATTCCATTCCTCTATCCCTATAATTGCTTGCATTCCTTATTAATCCAAAAGTCAACTAACCAAGGCTTCTTCCCTTAAATAGGAAGAGATCGCAGGACAATATGTAGTAATTCACATCTGGGCTTAAGTAGGATAGATGGCAGGCTTACATAACCTTTCTCCTCAAAGATTTTTTCAATTATATTTTAATTTTTAAAAATTACAACGTTAAAAAAGAAAAAAACAAACACTAAAACTATGAAGGGGCCCAATCTCATACCACATTTTCTGAACCCATTCTCATGCCTCCTTCCAGCTTTCTTCTGTGGCTCCTCATTGCTTGAATCCAACAAGAAGCCTGGGGTCCTCAAAGATAATTCATCCACCCTGTTTCTTTCAATGTAAATAGAAATTTTAGATAGTAAATATTCATCAAAGATGAATGAAAAGAAAATAAGACTGACATAAACATTTTAAATTGTGATATTGGGGAAGAGATGAAATAAAGGAATATATTCTAAAAAGAAAAAATACATTATGGAAGAAGATTAACCCCAGTAAGCAGAAGAAATATAGAGAAAAATGTTTCATACCCTGAAGAAAATAAAATATATCAAAAGTGAAATCACAAGAGAATGAATGAAATATAAAAGATGTTAGAATGGCTAAGAGAAGGCATTGAGAGGGAAAAATCATACCATTGCAGAAATAATACATGAATTAGAAATAATAAGAAATAAGAAATGTCTGGCAGGGCACAGTGGCTCATGCCTGTAATCCCAGCACTTTGGGAGGCCAAGCTGGGAGGATCACTTGAGCCTGGGAATTCAAGACCAGCCTGGGCAACACAGTGAGATCTCATCTCTGTTTTTAAAAAATAAAAATAAGAAATATCTAGCAGAAAATTGTGGGATGGATGACAGACTTTTTTTAAAGCACATCAAATACAAAGGAAAAGGACAAAGATTAAAGTGATTAGACAGGAGATGAAAAATATAGAAGACAATAGAAATCTGATTTAGAGAAATTGATGTCTCTGACAGAATTTACAACTAAAGAAACTAAAAAAAATTTTTTCAAAGATATACTATGGTAGCCTGCTAAATGTTCCCCCAAATCTGTTCTCTCCTTCTCCTATAATAGGAGTATTTTAGTTAGGCACCTGGTTAACAAGCTAGACTTTCTATCTAGGTGTGTCTAGGTGTGGCCATGACTAAATTCTAGGCAATGAAATGTGGGCAGGAATGATTGTGTGTCACTCTGGAAGCCTTCCCTTAAAAGGCTTAGATCTGTGCCTTCCTAGACCCTTCCCCGATTCACAGTGATTGGAGGTAGGGTTGCCAAGTTTAGCAAATAAAAACAATGAGCACACAGTTCAATTTGAATATCAGATAAACAACAGATAACTTTTAGTATAAAAAAGCCTCATTCAAATTGGTGTTTAAAACCAAAAGAAAAAAAAAAAGAAAAAAAGAAAAATGTTGCAGGCAATAAACAAATCAGATTTTAGTGTGTGTCTCATTAAAAAAAAAAACTTTTGGGCACAGTGGCTCACACCTGTAATCCAACACTTTGGGAGTCCGAGGCATAAGGATTTTTTGAGCCCGGGAATTCAAGACCAGCCTGGTCAACATAATTAGACCTATCTCTACAAAAACATTTAAAAATTACCTGGGTGTGGTAGCTAATTTTTAGCCCAAGCTATTCTTGAACTCCCAGCCTCAAGAAAGCTTCACACCTTAGTCTCCCAAAGTTCTGGGATTACAGGCATGAGCCACTGCACCCAGCCTCTCAGCTGCTTTTAAATGGGAATGACCACATCATTCAATCTTTAAGTCACATTGTTTGTTTTCTTCAAAATTTTTCTTATCAATTAATGCTGAGAAAAATTTTTAGGTGAGTAATGGTTTTCCTTTGGGTCAGCGATCAGCAAACTTTTTCTGTAAAGGGCCAGATAGAAAACATTTTAGGCTTTGCAGTGCCACACGACCTCTGTTGCAACTACTCAACTCTGCTGTTACAGTACTAAAACAGGGATGGACAACGTATAAATGAATGAATGTGGCTGTTTTCTATAAAACTTTATAACAGATAGAAGACTGGATTTGGTATATGTGCCACAGTCAGCCAACCCCTGCATTAGGTAATTCACTTTGATTTGCTTGTAGGATTTATTTTCTTTTTTGAGACGGAGTCTCACTCTGTTGCCCAGGCTGGAGTGCAGTGGCGTGATCTCGGCTCACTGCAACCTCCACCTCCCAAGTTCAAGCAATGCTCCCGTCTCAGCCTCCTGAGTAGCTGAGACTACAGGTGCCCGCCACCATGCCTGGCTAATTTGGTATTTTTAGTAGAGAGGGAGTTTCGCCATATTGGTCAGGCTGGTCTGGAACTCCTGACCTCAAGTCATCCACCCACCTCAGCCTCCCAAAGTGCTGGGATTACAGGCTCGAGCCACCGTGCCCGGCCGGATTTCTTTTCTTATACCAAAGTTTAGTAACTTCCCCCAAGTCACTATTCTGTTTTCATAATCCCTGAAACATAATTTTTTTTTAATTAAAAAAAGTTTTTTAGTAGAGACAGTGTCTCACTATATTGGCCAGGCTGGTATTAAACTCCTGGGCTCAGGTGATCTCCCTGCCTGGGTTTCCCAAACTGCTAGGGTTACAGGCATGAGCCACTGCACCTGGTCAATCCTTTAAATCCTTGGAATTGCAAGAAAGTTTTCACGTACTGGTTAGCACAAAGGCTAAGCTCTTGCACCAAAATGTTTTTTAAATACCACAGTACTTGTATATAGAGGTGGCTACAAAGAAAGTTATGTCTTTTTCAGGTAACGATCCCAAAGTATGCTCTTCAGGCCTGCTACGATAGCTCCATTTTCTTCCATAGGTGGTTTCATCTCTGGGTCAAAGGCAGATGCTCCAGTTCTATCTCCAGTAGGGTTCCCAGATAAAACATAGGATACCCAGTTCAACTTGAATTTTATTTATTTATTTATTTAAGATGGAGTCTCCCTCTATTGCCCAGGCTAAAGTGCAGTGGCGTGATCCCGGCTTACTGCAACCTCTGCCTCCCAGGTTCAAGCAATTCTCCTGCCTCAACCTCCTGAGTACCTGGGATTACAGGTGCACACCACCACGCCCAGCTAATTTTTTTTTTTTTTTTTTTTTTTTGGATTTTCAGTAGAGACAGAGTTTCACCATGTTGGTCAGGCTAGTCTCGAACTCCTGACCTCGTGATCCGCTCACCTCAAGCCTCCCAAAGTGCTGGGATTACAGGCGTGAGCCACCATGTCCAGCCCCTCAACTCGAATTTTAGATAAACGACAAATACATTTTTAGGATAAATTTTGTCGTTGTTGTTTTTGAGACAGAGTCTTGCTCTGTTGCCTAGGCTGGAATGCAGTGGTGCCATCGCGGCTCACTGCAGTCTTGACCTCCTGGGCTCAATTGATCCTCCTACCCGAGCCTCCTGAGTAGCTCAGGGACCACAGATGTGCACTACCATGCCTGGCTAATTTTTTTTAATTTTTTTGTAGAGACAGGGTCTTGCTATGTTGCCCAATCTGGTTGTATGTTATTTAATCTGCCTTAAATAATGGTTTGAGTGACCAAGTAATTAGAAACAAAATGAAAAAACAAGCTATAGTCTATAAGAAGATATATGCAACTGATATAAACCACCAAGGATTTATTTATTTATTTATTTGCCACGGAGTCTCACTCTGTTGCGCAGGCTGGAGTGCAGTGGCACGATCTCGGCTCACTGCAACCTCTGCCCCTCCAGGTTTAAGCAATTTTCTGCCTCAGCCTCCAGAGTAGCTGGGATTACAGGGGCGTGCCACCATGCCTGGCTAATTTTTTGTATTTTTAGTAGAGACAGGGTTTACCATCTTGGCCAGGCTGGTCTTGAACTCCTGTCCTCCTGATCCACTCACCTCGGCCTCCCAAAGCGCTGGGATCACAGGCGTGAGCCACTGCGCCCGGCCTCCCACCAAGGATTTATAGCCTGAGCCTCCATAAACCAATAACTAAAATAGAAAAGATGAACAGGCAATTTATGAAAGACAAAATACATGTTTTCACCAAACATAATAAAAGATGCTCAGTATCACTGAAATCAGGATAATGCAAATTAAAATGATAATGAGAACAATTTCAAATCCATCAGACTGGCAAAAATCAGTCTGAAAACAGCAAATGCTGAACTGTTGACGAAAACAGAAGCTCTTCAGGTGGGAAATACAAAACCAGTAAATAGGCGGGGCATGGTGGCTCAGGCCTATAACCCCAGCACTTTGGGAGGCCAAGGCAGGCAGATCACCTGAGGTCAGGAGTTCAAGACCAGCCTGGTCAACATGGTGAAACCTAGTCTCTACTAAAAATACAAAAATTAGCTTGGCATGGTGGTGGGCGCCTGTAATCCCAGCTACTCTCGGGAGGCTGAGGCAGGAGAATCACTTGAACCTGGGAGGCAGAGGTGGCAGTGAGCTGAGATCGTGCCATTGCACTCCAGCCTGGGCGACAGCATGAGACTCAGTCTCAAAACAAAACCAGTAAATGGCAGCTCAAGTTGCTCAGGCCCCAAACCCTGAATAATAGGAAATGACTAGCTCCACTTCGAAATTCAAGAGGTCTCAAATTAAAGACACCCTAATCTGCCCTTTCCACGTTAAGTGGCAATTCTGTTCGTACTGCTGCTCCAGACTAAGAACTTCAAAAGAGCCTTGACTCCTCTTTCTCTCCTACCCTACATCCCCACATCAGTAAACTCTGTCAGCAACACCATCATATTATATCTAAAATCTGATCACCTCCACAGCGATCACCCAAGTCCACGTAAAGTCATCGATCACCTGGATGAGTTGACAGCCTTCAGCTAGTCTGCTCTGTCTTTATTAGTGTCTGCTCTCAACACAGGAGCCAGAGCAACCCTTTTAGAGCCTAAATCAGGTCTTGTCTCTTCTTTGCTTAAAACTCTGATGGCTTCCCATTTCACTCAGATAAAAAGCCAAAATCTTTACAGTAGTTTACTTCATCCTACTGATCCACCTCTGGGCTATACCAATCTGCTTAAAGTTCATCAGGCACCCAGGCTTTCCCCCACCTCATCTGTCACTCACCTACTGTTTGCACCTGTTATTCCCCAAGGCTAGACTATGCTTCTACCTGCCAGATATCCACTCTCTTCATTTGATTCAGGCTTTTGCTCAAACATGTCTTCCCTAACCATCCTACTTAAAATAGCATCATAGTCACCTACCCAACTCCACCCCACCCCAATTACCCTTTCTTTCCACCTTCACCCCTTATACATACTTTAATTTTTCAAAAAGCACTTATTGCCACCTATTGTTTTATTTTTTATTTATTGACTGTCTTCTCAGCCTAGAATGTAAATCTCAGAAGAACAGGAAACAAGTCTATTTTATTTATTGCTGTATCCCTAGTGCCTAGAACAAATCCTGACATACACTAGACACCCCATAGAATATCACTTGAAGAGTTTGGGCACAGTGGCTCATGCCTCTAATCCCAGCGCTTTGGGAGACCAAGGTGGGAGGATTGCTAGAGCCCAGGAGTTTCAGGTTGCTGTGAGCTGTGATTGCACGGATGCCCTCCAACCATGGTGATAGAGCAAGACCCTGTCTTAAAGAGAAAGAGAAAGAGAAAGAGGAAGAGGAAGAGGAAGAGGAAGAGGAAAAGAGAAGAGAAGAGAAAAGAAAAGAAAAAAGAAAAGAGAAAAGAAAGGAAAAGAAAGAGAGAAGAATGTACTGTAAACCCAGAGTCTTCCTGGGAGATGGGAATTTTTTTTCTAGATCTTTAATTCTTATGCAATTTAAATGTTTCTGGGGCATAAATAAAGAAATTATCTAAAATCCTTTATCTAAAGCATGAATGATAAATATATGATAGAAATAACCAGGCCTGGTAGCTCATGCCTGTAATCTCAGCTCATGCCTGTAATCCCAGCACTTTGGGAGGCTAAGAAGGGAGTATTGCTTGAGGCCAGGAGTTCAAGACAAATACCTAAGAGAAAAAAAAAACAAAAAACAGGAGACAATTTCACATGAGAATGATTTTTAAAATCCCAATTAAAATATTACTGTTAACTTTAAATAATATATTAAATGTACGCTGGATGGAAGTTCATTACATAAATGGAACTATTGTTTGAAATTAGGACATCTCTCCATTAAAAAAAAAGTCGGTTTTATTAGTGATGAAGCTGATAGGAAAACATGGCTTTCAATGTGAGCCAGTTAGGTTTAGTAATCCTCCCCCTAAATCAGAAAGACTCCAGCTGTCTTGGGCCCAACTGAACCACAGGAGGTAGTACCCCTGCTTCTGAAACTGTCCCAATTGTCCCACAGAGCTGATATTTACAGGTTTTTTAAAATAAACTAAAAGTTGACCCTCCCAGTCTTGAAATTTGAAACCCATTTGTCTTATCTGAGTTCTTTTCTTAAGAAATCAACCCTCAGGCAAGGAATTGAAACTCTTCAAATCACTGCATCCAGACTTAGAAGACCCCTCATCCAACATGATAGATTCCTTACCCATCCCTAATTATTGTTTTCCCATCTTCCCTGCTATATAAGCACTCCAATTTTAGTAGATTAGGGAGATGGATTTGAGACTTTCTCCCATTCTCCTCCTCTGCAGCACCCAATTAAAGCCTTCTTCTCTGGCATTAAAAGTAATGCGAAGGCCAGGCGCAGTGGCTTGTGCCTGTAATCCCAGCACTTTGGGAGGCCAAGGTGGGTAGATCACGAGGTCAAGAGATTGAGGCCATCCTGGCCAACATGGTGAAACCCTGTCTCTACTAAGAATACAAAAATTAGCTGGGCCTGGTGGCACGCCTGTAGTCCCAGCTACTCGGGAGGCTGAGGCAGGAGAATTGCTTGAACTCGGGAGGCAGAGGTTGTGGTCAGCCAAGATAGTGCCATTGCACTCCAGCCTGGTGACAAAGCAAGACTCTGCCTCAAAAAAAAAAAAAAAAAAAAAAGTAATGGGAGAAGTCTGGGCGCGGTGGCTCACGCCTGTAATCCCAGCACTTTGGGAGGCTGAGGTGGGTGGATCACTTGAGGTCAGGAGTTTGAGACCAGCCTGGCCAACATGGTGAAACCCCGTCTGTACTAAAAACACAAGAACTTAGCTGGGCGTTGTGGCAGGTGCCTATAAACCCAGCTACTCTGCAGGCTGAAGCAGGAGAATTGCTTGAACCTGGGAGGTGGAGGTTGCAGTGAGCAGAAATGGTGCCACTGTATTCCACCCTCGGTGACAGGGCAAGACTCTAGCTCAAAAACAAACAAACAAAAAACTAATGGCAAAGACTGCAATTACTTTTTCATCAACCTAATAGTAACGCTTTATTATTATTATTATTATCATTGTTATTATTTTGGAGACAGAGTCTCACTCTGTCACCCAGGCTGGAGTGCAGTGACATGATCTCGGCTCACTGCAACCTCCACCTGCTGAGTTCAAGCAAATCTCCTGCCTCGACCTTCAGAGTAGCTGGGATTACAGGCACCTGCCACAACGCCCAGCTAAGTTTTTGTATTTTTAGTAGAGACAGGGTTTCACCACTAGGCCAGGCTGGTTACGAACTCCTAACCTCAAGTGATCCTCTTGCCTCAGCCTCCCAACATGCTGGGATCGCAGGTGTATAATTATATATAATACATATGTGCCTGTAGTCCCAGGCCAGTGCGTCTGCCCAGTAATTATATATATATATATAAAAAATATATACGTTTATAAAATATATATGTATATATGTTTTTGAGACAGAGTTTCGCTCTTGTTGCCCAGGCTGGAGTGCAACGGCGTGATCTTGGCTCACTACAACCTCCGATTCCAGGGTTCAAGAGATTCTCCTGCCTCAGCCTCCCAAGTAGCTGGGATTACAGGCATACACCACCACGCCTGGTTAATTTTTTTTTTTTTTTTTTTTAGTAGAGATGGGGTTTCTCCATGTTGGTCAGGCTGGTCTCAAACTCCTGATCTCAGGTGATCTGCCCACTTCAGCCTCCCAAAGTGCTGGGATTACAGGCATGAGCCACCGTGCACGGCCATGATATATTATTAAGTGAAAACAAAATAAAAGAGGTTACATTATTGGGAAGAATATTCACTATGAATAGTGATTTTTTTGGTAGGGTGGATAGGACCAACAGTTGGCAATGACTATTATTTTCTGCTTGTTATGTTTTTGTAATGTTACAGGATTTTGCAAGGAATATGTATTACATATTAACTTTAATTTATGTATTCACTTTTTAGTCTTTTTAATTTTAATTTAATTTTAGACAGGGCCTCATTCTGTTTCCCTGGCTGGAGTGCAGTGGCACAATCATGGCTCAATGTGGCTTCGACCTCCTAGGCTCTCAAGTGATCCCCCTACCTCAGCCTCCCAAGTAGCTGCGACTACAGGCACATGCCACTGCACCTGGCTAATTCTTTTATTTTTTGTAGAGATGGGATTTCACCATATTGCCCAGTCTGATCTCAAACTTCTGGGCTCAGCTGGACACGGTGGCATGCGCCTGTGGTCCCAGCTACTTGGGAGGCTGAGGTGGGAGGATCGCCCAAGTCCAGGAGGTGGAGGTTGCAGTGAGGCCAAGATAGTGCCCCTGCACTCCAGCCTGGGTGACAGAGTGAGACCCTATTTCAAAACCTAACAAACAAAAAAACTTCTGGGGTGCTGCCTCGGCCTCCCAATGTGCTGGGATTACAGGTACGAGTACACTGCACCTAGTTTAGCCTTAACTTTAAATTAAAATGATAATATTTATTTAATATTTATAATGGTTAATATTTAAATATAATATTTAACTCTAGAGGTGAAAAAGATAAAAATCTAATCAATCTTTTCTGCTTTGCTGGAAACACATGCATTTTCTCTTTGTCATTATTGGTCATGGAAAACATGCTGTGACTATTCACAGACTAATGATAAATAAATAAATGTGTAACTTTTTAAAACGAATCCTGCTTGAATCAAATGCACAACTGATCAGGTGAGAGGTGCTGTGTGTATACAGGCTATCATGAAATCCAAACCTCGTCAGGAAAGAAAATGACTGAACATGAAAACACTGTAGCACATCATCACCTATGTAATAGTTTGGAGGATTATATTCACCAGAGCTAAAAACAGAAAGAGCAGTGGTAGTTCCTGGAAGATTCTGTGGACTTTCCTCTGTGTAGAGAAAGGAAAGGTAGGGGCCATTGGGCATATGGAACTACCAGGTCTTCTGGGCATATGGAGCTGCCAGGTCTTCTGGCTGTTCTAGAGTGGCGTGGCTCTGCCATCAGGCAAGAATGGGAGTCTCGGCTGGGCGCGGTGACTCACGCTTGTAATCCCAGCACTTTGGGAGGCCGAGGTGGGCGGATCACAAAGTCAGGAGTTTGAGACCAGCCTGACGAACATGGTGAAACCCTGTCTCTACTAAAAGTACTAACATTAGCTGGACGTGGTAGCATGCACCTATAATCCCAGCTACTCGGGAGGCTGAGGCAGGAGAACCGCTTGAACCTGGGAGGTAGAGGTTGGAACCTGGGAGGTAGAGGTTGCAGTGAGCCGAGATCGTGCCAGTGCACTCCAGCCTGGGCAACAAAGCGAGACTCCGTCTCAAAAACAACAACAACAACAACAAAAGGGATGGGAGTCTCAGTGACCAGTTGACCATTTCCACTTGAAGGCTGTGTGACATGGGCGATGGGGTGACCAGAGAGAAGACATTGAAAAGGCAGAATAGTGGTGAAGAGATGTATGGCTGAGAAAGGGGCTATATTTTCAGCATGTTTCCATAAAGGCAAAACACTAGGGGTGGGGCTGTCTCAAGAAGATAAGGGTGTTCTTTCTGTATGATGCATGAAGAAAACCTTCTATAAAGAGTTGTAAACACTTTTGGCCAGTCACTGTGGCTCATGCCTGTAATCCCAGTCAGTACCTCCAAAGAGAAAATTGTATATAATCAACATTACCCTTGAAAATCCTTTGGGAAGTGAAGATGGATACATTGTTACCCAATAGGCCTCTACTAGTGTTTTCCCTAGCAAGAGAGTCATTATTTCTTCAATTGAATGCTGAATGAGATGGGTATCTAATAGCAGGATTAACCTTAGGACAGGCAAATGAGATGCTTCCTGGACTGCTACCAAGGAAGGATATGTAGACTCATATCTCCCATCTCATTTTCACTTTTGGTGGAAAGCTTTTGAAGAAAGCAGGCAGTGTCACCTGCACTATACAAATTGTTATTATTCTCTATTATTTAAAAAGGGTTGTATAGCAGTTGAATTTGAGTAAATTAAGTGAATAGATCCTGCAACTCCATTTTGGGGAATGTACTCTAAGACTTTTGAGTGCTATATATTGCCTTGATTAGGGTAGGAAGCTATTTCAGAGGGAGGGAAGGAATTTTTCCAGTTTCAAAAAATGAAACAATAATTGAAGAAAAGCCTTTCTGCAGAAATATATAGGAAGGTGGATTGTGAGACAGAGAAGACAGGCCAGGAACTGGGCTGTGCCAGAGAGGGCCTTGTGAGGAGTGCTTGATTTCTTCTTCTTTTGCCTTAGGTTCTGAAAATAGCCATATTTTGCCTTCTGTTTAAAAGTTCCTCTGACTACATTGTAATTGTCTCTCTTTTTTTTTTCTTTTTTTTGAGATGGACTTTTGCTGTTGTTGACCAGTCTGGAGTGCAATGGTATGATCTCAGCTCACTGCAACCTCCGCCTCCCGGGTTCAAGCAATTTTCCTGCCTCAGCCTCCCAAGTAGCTGGAATTGCAGGTGGGCACCACCACACCCCGCTAATTTTTGTATTTTTAGTAGAGACGGGGTTTTACCATGTTGGTCAGGCTGATTTCGAACTCCTGACCTCAAATGATCCACCCCCCTTGGCCTCCCAAAGTGCTGGAATTACAGTCATGAGCCACCACTCCCAGCCTGTAATTCTCTTTTTATGGGACAAGGTCTTGCTCTGTCACCCAGGCTGGAGTGCAGTGGCATGATCATAGCTCATGGCAGCCTTCAACTCCTGGGCTCAAGGGATCCTCCCACCTTGGCCTCCTGAGATGCTGTGACTACAGGTGCATGCCATCACACCTGGCTGATTTTTTTTTTTTTTTGAGACAGGGTCTCATTCTATCACTCAGGCTGGAGTGCAGTGCCATGATCTCAGCTCACTGCAGCCTCCACTGCCCAGGCTCAAGTGATCCTCCCACCTCAGCTTCCTGAGTAGTTGGGACTATAGGCATGTGCCGCCACACCCAGCTAAATTTTGTATTTTTTTGTAGAGATGGGGTTTCACCATGTTGCCCAGGCTGGTCTCAAACTCCTGAGCTCAAACAACCTGCCTGCCTTGGCCTCCCGAAGTGCTGGAATTACAGGCATCAGCCACCGTGCCCAGCCTAACTTTTTATTTTTTGTGTGTGAATATGGGGATCTTGCTGTGTTGCCCAGGCTGGTCTTGAACTCCTGGCCTCATGCGATTCTCCCACCTTAGCCTTGCAAAGTTCTGGCATTGCAGGCATGAGCCACTGAGCCTGGCTGTAATTCCCTTTAGTTAGTTGCATAACTTCAGCATGCCTCATGGGCTCAGGTGGAGTATTGTGGAAAACCAAAGGATTGGGCAGTAAATGGAAATTTGGCCTTCCCTAAATCATCCCTCCACTCAGCATGGCCATAGAACCTTGTGTCATGGAAGGTGAGTAGGACAAGGTTTTTTGGGCCGGGCGCAATGGCTCATACCTGTAATCCCAGCGCTTTGGGAGGCCAAGGCAGGTGGATCACTTGAGGTCAGGAATTCAAGACCAGTGTGGTCAACATGGTAAAATCCCATCTCTACTAAAAATACAAAAATTTGCTGAGCATGGTGGTGGGCACCTGTAATCCCGGCTACTCAGGAGGCTGAGGCATGAGAATCGCTTGAACCTGGGAGGTAGAGGTTGCAGTGAGTCAAGATCGTGACACCGCACTCAAGCCTGGGCGACAAGAGAGAAACTCCATCTCAAAATAAATAAATAAATAAATAAATAAATAAATAAATAAAAATAAAAATTAATAAATAAAAGCAGTGCAAGGTTTTTAGCAGCAACTAGGTACAGGTTGAACAGAGGCCTAACACAGAAGCTGGCAGCCATGAGAGGGAACAGAGGATAACAGAGATACAGCTATGCAGCTGCATGAGCCAGGAAGAGACATGAAATTAATTTGCTATTTCTTTCTCCCCACATGTGCTATAGAAAGGTGGCTGACTTTTTTTTCTAGTTTATGGCATTTTGTTAAGTGACTGACTACTGAAAGAGGTGAAGAATATAAGCATTCCTGAGGAAAATGGAAAATGCATGGAAATGCTTTACAATTGAATGTTTTTCGTTTTCTTTTATTTTATTTATTTATTTATTATTTTTGTGAGACAGAGTCTGCTCTGCCACTCGGGCTCGAGTGCAGTGGCACCATCTCGGCTCACTGCAACTTCTGCCTCCTGGGTTCAAGCGATTCTTATGCCTCAGCCTCCCGAGTAGCTGGGACTACAGGTGTGTGCCACCACTCCCAACTGATTTTTTAATTTCTAGTAGAGATGGAGAGTTCACCATGTTGGCCAGGCTGGTCTTGAACTCCTGACCTCAAGTGATCCATGCACTTCAGCCTCCCAAAGTGCTGAGATTAACGGTGTGAGCCACCGCTCCCAGCCTACAATTGAATGTTTTTGAGTGTTTTTTATGTATAACTTTATAATAAAGGTAACTGTTATTTTTATTTTATTTATTTTTTTTTCAGACAGGATCTTGCTTTGTCACTCAGGCTGGAGTGCAGTGGCATGATGTCCGCTCTCTGCAACCTCTGCCTCTCAAGCTCAAGCTATCCTCCCACCTCAGCCTCCATAGTAGCTGGGACTACAGTCATGTGCTATCATGCCTGGGTCATTTTTGTGTCTTTTTGTAGCAAGAGAGGCTTGCCGTGTTGCCGATGCTGGTCTCAAACTCCTGGGCTAAATCCATCCTCCCACCTCAGCCTCCCAAAGTGCTTGGATTACAGGTATGAGCCACCACATCCAGCCTGCTCTTTTCATTTTCACCAACATTTGCTTTCTCACTTGGAGGTCATTTTTAACCAGAAGACAAAGGTGTTATGCAATAAGCCCACCCACAGCAAGTAGCAACACTGAATAGCGATGTGGATGCTCCTGTCACTCGAATTTGTGCTTCTGCGCAATTACAGACTGGTTACATGTCAGAGAACTCCAGTTTGTCCATGGGAGCCCAGGCAGTAAATCTAGCTCACTAATTTTAAATTGTGCTCTCTCGTAGCTAAAGGTAGGGAACTTAGAACCCTGATGCCAAGTCTGATTTAGAATTCTGGTTACACATTTGAAAATGCAGAAGCCGGGTACGGTGGCTCATGCCTGTAATCCCAGCACTTGGGAGGCCGAGGTGGATGGTTTACTTGAGGTCAGGAGTTTGAGACCAGCCTGGCCAACATGGTGAAACCCCGTCTCTACTAAAAATACAAAAATTAGTTGGGTGTGGTGGCGCGTGCCTATAAATCCCTGCTACTCAGGAGGCTGAGGCAAGAGAATCGCTTGAACCCAGGAGGTGGAGGTTGCAGTGAGCTGAAATCACACCACTGCACCACAGCCTGGGCGACAGAGCAGACTCTGTCTCAAAAAAAAAAAAGAGGATTCATCATTCTAGGAATTGAGTTGATAAAAGTGGCAAATTAAGTAGTACCTGGCTTCTCAACCTGAGCTACACACTCGAATTCTTCTGAGAGTTCAAAAACTCCTGTTGGGCACAGTGGTTCACACCTGTCATTCCAACATTTTGGGAATTCAAGACCAGCCTGGGCAACACAGTGAGACCCCTATCTCTACTATATATATACACACACATACACACACACACTATATATATACACACTATATATATATACACACACACTATATTTTATTGTGTGTGCGTGGAGATACATATATATGTATACATATACATATATATCTACACACACATACACACACACACACACTAAAAACTCCTGAGGCTCAGGCCACCATGGAGATAGATGAATTCAAGATCTCTGGAGGTGGCGCCCGCACATGGGGATTTAAATACTCCCCTCAGGTGATGCCACCGTGCCACCAGGGATGGGAACCACCTGCTAGAGAGATAATTAGTGGAAAAGGAAATGCTTACTTCACAGAAGCCATCAGAAGCTGGACACTTAAGAACGTGTGCAAGAATTTGTATCTTGCTTTCTCTTATTCTGGAGCAGAAGGCATTTTAGGAGTTCTTAGTCCAGAAATGTAAACTATTCTGTTTGGACTTCTTCATTAAAGCACGTGTGGGCGATGTCCCCGTGAAATCACTTCAACCATCTGGCAGTGCAACAGGAAGCTATTCTGGTTTTGTATAAAATGGAACAAGTAGGGTGAGGCAGCAATGAAAACTTACCCATTATAGCACTGATTTTCTGAGGGGTACAGAAGGAACTTCATTTCTCTAAGGGGATTTTTTTCCTTCTATTTCCATAGAAAATATTTCTGAAGTGAATATTTAATTTGATTGAATTATGACTTTTATATTAATAAATACACATACTTCAAAGGCTTTAGTAAAAACATAAAGCTCAACTTTTTTTTTTTGAGACAAATTTTTGCTGTGTTGCTCAAGCTGGAGTGCAGTGGTGTGCTCTCAGCTCACTGCAACCTCTGCCTCCTGGGTTCAAGCAATTCTCCTGCCTCAGCCTCCTGAGTAGTTGGGATTGCAGGCGGGCACCACCATGCCCAGCTGATTTTTGTATTTTTAGTAGAAATGGAGTTCACCATGTTGGCCAGGCTGGTCTCGAACTCCTGACCTCAAGTGATCTGCCCACCTCAGCCTCCCAAAGTGCTGGGATTACAGGTGTGAGCCACTGCACCTGGCCTAACTTCTTATTTTCGTGGAGAAGAACGTATACCTCCAAGTAATGGGCATTTGAAATGAATATTTTTTCCACTCCTCCTCCTCTTCCTCTTAAATGAATATTGAAGCGCTATTAAAACTGAAACAGGGCCAGGCGCGGTGGCTCATGCGAGATGGAGATCGAGACCATCCTGGCTAACACGGCGAAACCTTGTCTCTACTAAAAATACAAAAAAATTAGCTGGGCGTGGTGGTGGGCACCTGTAGTCCCAGCTACTCAGGAGGCTGAGGCAGGAGAATAGCGTGAAGGCGGGAGGCAGAGTTTGCAATGAGCCGAGATAGCGCCGCTGCACTCCAGCGTGGGCGGCAGAGCAAGACTCTGTCTCAAAAAAACAAAAACAAAAACAAAAACAAAAACAAAAAAAAACTGAAACGGGCTGAGCATGGTCGCTCACGCCTGTAATCCCAGCACTTTGGGAGGCTAAAGTGGGTGATTGCCTAAGCCCGGGAGTTCAAGACCAGCCTGGGCAACATAGCAAGACATCCGTCTCTAAAAAGAAAAAAAAAACTGAAACAGCCTAAAAAATATATGTAGGAAGTGGCTGGTATAGGAGAAAGTTGGGAGCATTAAGCAGATTAGGTGAGGGGGATAATGGCCTTTATAACATGCTGTTACCATCACTTAGTAGGTATGGGATTTTGAGGTAACCCCACAAAGGCTAATTCCTCCTAAAATCCGTGTCTGCAGCCTTGCTAACAGCATGAGACAAACAGCACTGAGCATAGCCAGCTGTAGATGATACATCTCAGAGTCTTTTGCAAACAGATATTTTTTTCAGTATAAATATAATTCTTGATTATAGCAATGTATAAAAATATACGATCACAATCTGTAAACAAAACAAAGCAACAACAACAAAAATTCACATGCATTTGGATGGTTACTAGCAAAGAAACAAAAAACCCAGAAAATAACACGTGTTGCCCAGAATATGGAGAAATTGGAATCCCTGTGCATTGTTGGTGGGAAGGTAAAGTGGTACAGTCACTAAGGAATACAGTATGGTGGCTCCTCAAAAAATTAAAAATAGAATAATAGAATCACCATATGATCCAGCAATCCTGCTTCTGGGTATATACCCAAAAGATTTTAAAACAGGGACTAGAACAGATATTTGTATACTCATGTTGATACTAGCATGATTTACAACAGCCAAAGGATAGAAGCAACTCAAGTGTCCAGCCATGAATGAATGGATAAAACTTGTGGTTGATACACAAACACACTGAAATGTAATATTATATATATATATATTTTTTGAGACAGGGTCTCACTCTGTCACTCAGGCTGGAGTGCAGTGGCACCATCACAGCTCACTGGAGCCTCGATCTCCCAAGCTCAAGTGATCCTCCCACCTCAGCCTCTTAAGTACCTGGTACTACAAGCACACACCACCACACCCAGCTAATTTTTGAATTTTTTTGTAGAGACAGGGTTTTGCCATGTTGCCCAGGCTGGTCTCGAACTCCTGGGCTGAAGCGATCCACCCACCTTGCCCTCCCAAAGTGCTCGATTATAGTCATAAACATAATATTATTAATTATTTTGTTTTCTTTTTAAAGAAGGAAACTCTGAGGGGGGAAGGGAAAGTGGAAAGATACATTATTAATTTTTTTTTTTTTTGAGACAGTCTCACCCTGTTGTCCAGGCTGAAGTGCAGTGGTGTGATCTCAGCTCACTGCAACCTCTGCTTCCCAGGTTCAAGCGATTCTCCTGCCTCAGCCTCCCGAGTATCTGGGATTACAGGTGCCCACCACCACACCCGGCTAATTTTTGTATTTTTAGTAGAGATGGGGTTTCACCATATTGGCCAGGCTGGTCTCGAACTCCTGACCTCAGGTGATCTGCCCACCTCAGCCTCCCAAAGTGCTGGGATTATAGGCGTGAGCCACCGCACCTGGCCTATTAATTCTTAAAAAAAAAGGCAATTTTGGCCAGATGCAGTGGCTCATGCCTGTAATCCCAGCACTTTGGGGAACCAAGACAAGAGGATTGCATGAGGCCAGGAGTGTGAGACTGTGTCCGGAATTGGTGGGTTCTTGGTCTCACTGACTTCAAGAATGAAGCCGCGGAACCTCGCAGCGAGTGTTACAGCTTTTAAGGTGGCGCGTCTGGAGTTGTTCGTTCCTCCCGGTGGGCTTGTGGTTTCGCTGGCTTCAGGAGTGAAGCTGCAGACCTTTGCGGTGACTGTTACAGCTCATAAAAGCAGCATGGACCCAAAGGGTGAGCACAAACAAGATTTATTGCAAACAGCGAAAGAACAAAGCTTCCACACTGTGGAAGGGGACCCCAGCGGGTTGCTTTTATTCTCTTATCTGGCCCCACCCACGTCCTGCTGATTGGTAGAGCCGAGTGGTCTGTTTTGACAGGGCACTGATTGGTACGTTTACCATCCCTGAGCTAGACATAAAAGTTCTCCACGTCCCCATCAGATCAGTTAGATACAGAGTACCGACACAAAGGTTCTCCAAGGCCCCACCAGAGCAGCCAGACACAGAGTGTGGATTGGTGCATCCACAAACCTCCAGCCAGACACAGGGTGCTGATTGGTGTGTTTACAATCCCTGAGCTAGACATAAAGGTTCTCCACATCTCCACCAGACTCAGGAGCCCAGCTGGCTTCACCCAGTGGATCCCGCACCAGGGCTGCAGGTGGAGCTGCCTGCCAGTCCTACACCGTGCGCTCGCACTCCTCAGCCCTTGGGTGGTTGATGGGACTGGGCGCTGTGGAGCAGGGGGTGGCGCTCGTCGGGGAGGCTCGGGCGGCACAGGAGCCCATGGAGTGGGTGGGAGGCTCAGGCATGGCAGGCCTGAGCCCTGCCCCGCGGGAAGGCAGCTAAGGTCCGGTGAGAAATCGAGCCCAGTGCTGGTGGGTCGGCACTGCTGGCGGACCCAGTACACCCTCCACAGCCGCTGGCCTGGGTGCTAAGCCCCTCATTTCCCGGGGCCAGCAGGGCCGGCCAGCTGCTCTGAGTGAGGGGCCCGCCAAGCCCACACCCACCCGGAACTCCAGCTGGCCTGCAAGCACCGCGGGCAGCCCCGGTTCCCGCTCACGCCTCTCCCTCCACACCTCCCCGCAAGCCGAGGGAGCCGGCTCCCGCCTTGACCAGCCCAGAAAGGGGCTCCCACAGTGCAGCGGTGAGCTGAAGGGCTCCTCAAGTGCCACCAAAGTGGGAGCCCAGGTAGAGGAGGCGCCGAGAGCAAGCAAGGGCTGTGAGGACTGCCAGCATGCTGTCACCTCTCAAGACCAGCCTGGGCCACATAGTGAGACCCTGTTTATAAAAAAAAAAAAAAAATTAGTCAGGGGTGATGGCATGCACCTGTCCCAGCTACTTGGGAGGCTGAGGCAGTAGAATCACTTGAGCCAGGGAAATAGAGGTTGCAGTGAGCCATGATCGTGCCACTGAACTCCAGCCAGGGCAACAGAGAGGGACCCTCTCTCAAAAAAAGAGAGGAAATTTTGACACATGCTACAACATGGACAAACCAGAAGACATTATGTTAAGTAAAATACGCCAGACACAAAAGGCCAAATACTCTATAATTTCACTTATGAGGTGCATAGAGCAAGACTCTATCTCAAAAAAAAAAAAGTTTAAAATGGTAAATTTTGGGATATGTGTATTTTTCCACAATTGAAAAAACCACAAATAACAGTTTTGTAGGAAAATTACTCCATTAGATCCAAGTTGATCCTCTTTGCCTGCCAACCTCCAACTGTAATTAGTTGTCCCTTGCAGAATCACTGTCTGTAGACTAAATCTCACACCAGTAGTGTTTTAGGAAGATAACAGCTTGACATGAAAACTCACCACTTCAGTGTGGTTCTCTCTCCCTGTGGGTCCCCTTTTATTTTATCATGTTTTTAATGTGCTCTTCATCTGCTCAAGTTCTACTATTTTTCTTTTAATTTTTTTTTCTTTAGATGGAGTCTCACTCTGTTGCCTGGGCTGGAGTGTAGTGGTGTGATCTCGGCTCACGGCAACCTCTGCCTCCTGGATTCAAGCAGTTATTCTCTGGCTTAGTCTCTGGAGTAGCTGGGACCACAGGTGTTCACCACCACGCCTGGCTAATTTCTGTATATTTAGTAGAGACAGGGTTTCACCATGTTGGCCAGGCTGGTTTTGAACTCCTGACCTCAAGTGATCCACCCATCTTGGCCTCCTAAAGTGCTGGGATTACAGGAGTGAGCCACCATGCCCAGCCTCTCAACCTCTCAATTTGAAGAACTTCTTTGAGCACCAATGCCACTCTCTTTTGTTCCCCCACCCCTAAAGGGTAATAGTGTGAATAGTGTGGTATATCTTAGCATCTTTTTGTGTTGTTTTTTTTTTTTTTGAGATGGGGTCTCACTTTGTCTCAAAGGCTGGAGTGCAGTGGTGCTATCTCGGCTCACTGCAACCTCCACCTCCCAGATTCAAGTGATTCTCCTGCCTCAACCTCCCAAGTAGTTGGGATTACAGGCATGCACCACCACGGCCGGCTAATTTTTGTAGTTTTTTTTTTTTTTTTGAGATGGAGTTTCGCCCTTGTTGCCCAGGCTGGAGTGCAATGGCGCAATCTTGGCTTACCACAACCTCCGCCTACCAGGTTCAAGCGATTCTCCTACCTCAGCCTTCCTAGTAGCTGGGATTACAGGCATGTGCCACCACGCCCGGCTAATTTTGTATTTTTAGTAGAGATGGGGTTTCTCCATGTTGGTCAGGCTGGTCTCGAACTCCCAACCTCAGGTGATCTGCCCACCTCGGCCTCCCAAAGTGCTGGGAATACAGGCGTGAGCCACTGTGCCCAGCCATAATTTTTGTATTTTTAGTAGAGACGGGGTTTTGCCATGTTGGCCAGGCTGGTCTCAAACTATGGACCTCAGGTGATCCTCCCGCCTTGGCCTCCCAAAGTGCTGGGATTACAGGTTTGAGCCACCATGCCTGGCCATATTTTTATTTTTATTTATTTCTTTTTTTTTTTTTTTTTGAGAGGGAATCGCACTCTGTCACCCAGGCTGGAGTTCACTGGCGTAATGGCGTAATCTTGGCTCACTGCAACCTCCTCCTCCCGGTTTCAAGTGATTCTCCTGACACAGCCTCCCCAGTAGCTGGGATTACAGGCACTCACCACTAAGCCTGGTTAATTTTTGTATTTTTAGTAGAGACGAGGTTTCACCATGTTGGCCAGGCTGGTCTCCAACTCCTGACCTCACGTAATCTGCCCGCCTCAGCCTCCCAAAGTGCTGGGATTACAGGCGTGAGCCACTGCACCCAGCCCATATTTTTATTTCTTAGTTAAACTTCTTATTTTGGGAAAATTGTGGATTCACATGCAGTTATAAGAAATACCTAGTTTCCCCCAATGGTAAAATCTTACAAGACTGTAAAATAGCCAGGATATGGATATTGGCATAGTCAAGATACATAACACTTCCATCACTTCAATAATCCCTCAGGTTGGCCAAGCACGGCGGCTCACACCTGTAATCCCAGCAATTTGGGGGTCGAGGCCGGCAGATTGCCTGGGGTCAGGCATTTGAGACCAGTCTGCCCGACATGGTGAAACCCTGTCTCTACTAAAAAAATAAAAATACAAAAATTAACCGGGCATGCTGGCGGGCACCTGTAATCCCAGCTACTCGGGAGGCTGAGGCAGGAGAATCACTTGAACCCAGGAGGCGGAGGTTGCAGTGAGCTGAGATTGCACCACTGCACTCCAGCCTGGGCGACAAGAGCAAAACTCCTTCTCAAAACAAAACAAAAAAAGGAATCCCTCAGGTTGCCCTATCTTTTTTTAGCCACTCCCACTTCTCTCCCAGCCCCTCCAACCACCCCTTAACTTGGCAACCACTAACTTGTTCTTTTTTCTATACCTTTGTCATTTCCAGAATGTTTTACAAATGGAATCATACAGTCTATAACTTTTGGGGATTGTCTTTTTTCATTCAGCATAATTCTCTGGAGAGTCATCTAGAATGTTGCATGTATCAATAATTTGTTCCTTTTTATTGCTAAGCAGTATTCCATGGTATGGATGTATCACAGTTTGTTTAATCATTCACTCATTGGAGGTCATCTAGGTTGTTTCCAGCTTTTGGTAAGAACATGTGTGTACAAATTTATATTCCATGAATATAAATTTTCATTTCTCTGGGATAAATACCCAGAAGTACAATTGCTGGGTCATATAGTAGTGACATGTTTTTAAAGAAACTGACAAAGTGTTTTCCAGAGTGACTGCATCATTTTATACTCCCCCAACAATGTATTAGTGATCCACTTTCTCTGCATCCTTGCCAGTATTTGGTGTTATAACTTTTTCTTGCAGTCATTCTGATAGGTATATAGTGATATCTCATTGTGATTTTAATTTGCTTTTCCCTAACGGCTATTGTTGTAGAACATCTTTTCATGTACTCTTCTTATGTTTGTTTTATATATAACATCTGGGGGTTTTTATTATTTATTTATTTATTTTTGAGGCGAAGTCTCACTCTGTAACCCAGGCTGGAGTGCAGTGGCGCGATCTCAGCTCACAGCAACGTCCGCCTCCCGGCTTCAAGCGATTTGCCTCACCCTCCCGAGTAACTGGGATTACAGGTGACCACCACCATGCCCAGCTAATTTTTATATTTTCAGTAGAGGCTAGGTTTCACCATGTTGGCCAGGGTGGTCTCAAACTCCTGACCTCAGGTGATCTGGCCACCTCGGCCTCCCAAAGTGTTGGGATTACAGGCGTGAGCCATTGCACTCGGCCTAATGTCTGGGGTTTTAAACTGTATTTTGAAGCAGCAGGTCGGGGGAAATACCACATTGTCTCTTATGATGGGTCAAAATAGAATCATGGTTAAGAGATCAAGTTCTGTTCTCACATGGCCAAGGTCCAAATGCTGGCTTACCCATGTCTGGCTTTGCATGGGTAAACTTGCAAACCTTGGGCAACCTCTCTTTCTTCAGTTTTCCAATCTGCAACACGGGGATAGCACCTACCTTGTTTTGAGGATTTAATGAGCTAATCCATGCAAAACACTTCAAACAATATGTCCAATTATTTTTAGTTATTATACAGAATTCATAGGCATTTCATAAAATTGATCATAGTTTCACAACATTTTAAAATTTGCTTCACTCTCTTCTGATATTTAATATTACAGAAAACAATTTTGATGCCAACTTATTTTTGCCTTTTTAAAGTAACCTTTTCTGGGTGTGTCAGTATAGCTTGCGGGATTTTTGTTTTTCTTTGCAATTCCTAGCTGTCATCAGCCTATGTATGAGGAAGTGTCTCTTCATGCCTGATAAATACTTGATAAGCTCTTTCAATCTCAAATTGCAAGTGCTTCTGCAACTCACAGAATCATGAATAGATCTGGTTCAGATTCTCTGAATTTCTTTTTTTTTTTTTTTTTTTTTTGAGACGGAGTCTCGCTCTGTCGCCCAGGCTGGAGTGCAGTGGCGCAATCTCGGCTCACTGCAAGCTCCGCCTCCCGGGTTCACGCCATTCTCCTGCCTCAGCCTCTCCGAGTAGCTGGGACTACAGGCGCCCGCCACCACGCCCGGCTAATTTTTTTTTTTTGTATTTTTAGTAGAGACGGGGTTTCACCGTGGTCTCGATCTCCTGACCTCGTGATCCGCCCGCCTCGGCCTCCCAAAGTGCTGGGATTACAAGCGTGAGCCACCGCGCCCGGCCAGATTCTCTGAATTTCTAAGCATGATGAAGCCACATTTCTTTACCTAATGTTCAGTTCCTTTAATCATTTCTGAAATTGAGAGGAGATGGGTATACAGAAAGGAAGAGCATTTGAAATCTGATTATTCTATTCAAAATCAAAGATTCATAAGCAAGGCTTACCAGCATTTACTCTATGGTTCATAGTGAAATAACATATTCAACATTTAAAAATTTATATATTATTACTATTATTTGAGACAGTCTGGACGCACCCACGCTGGAGCGCAGTGGCCATGATCTCAGCTCACTGCAACCTCCACCTCCTGGGTTCAAGTTATTCTTCTGCCCTAGCCTCCCAAGTAGCTGAGATTACAGGCATGTGCCACCACGCCAAGCTAATTTTTATATTTTTAGTAGAGACAGGGTTTCACTATGTTGGCCAGGCTGGTCTTGAACTCGTGACTTCAGGTGACCCACCCACCTTGGCCTCCCAAAATGCTGGGATTATAGGCGTCAGCCACCGTGCCTGGCCAAAAATGTCTATATATTTTAAAGTATAATAAACACCCTTAAAGTATAAGGATGAAAAAACTTCTTTTCCAAGTGGCAAGGAAGAGACAGTCAAGTCAGTGGTAACATAATAATTTCAAGCCACTTCCCAACCATGTTCTAATCCTTAAAAGATATCTACAAATTATGTGAGAAGCATCTTCATATTTTTTCATATTTATTTTACAACAAATAGAATGCAGGATTCTAAAGTGAGTTTGATTACATGCAAAAGCTATCCCCATAGGTAGTGAACATTTGGCTTAATGGCTATAAATATGGATTGGTAAATTAATTATGGAACATATCTGAAATTAAATATGTGGTTGTTAAAATAAGTTAGATATGTGCACTGATATGCAAGGTAGTAGTAGATATAGAATTGTATGAAAACATAGATTATATATGTGTGAGTATGTATAATTTATATATTCAAAAACATTTATGGAAAGGCATTTATTGGCTGGAAATGATAAACTCTGAAGATTGTAGGACTAAGTACTAGGTGATAGACCAAAGACTTATTTTAAAACTTTTTCTATTATTTGAAAAATTTTAACATTGTACAGTATAAAAACAATAGTAGTAGTTGTTGTTGTTCTTTTGAGACAGGGTCTCATTCTGTCGCCCAGGCTGAAGTGCCAGTGATGCGATCTCAGCTCATTGCAACCTCCGCCACCCAGACTCAAGTGATTCTCCTGCCTCAGCCTCCCAAGTAGCTGGGATTACAGGCATGCACCACAACGCCCAGCTAATTTTTTGTATTTTTAGTGGAGACTGGGTTTCACCACATCGGCCTGGCTGGTCTCGAACTCCTGACCTCAAGTGATCTGCCTGTCTCAGCCTCCCAAAGTGCTGGGATTACAGGTGTGAGCCACTGTGCCTGGCCTATTCCTGTTAAAAAAAAAAGAGAGAGAAAATATTGAGATATGGATGTTAGGATCTACCTGAATATAGAAATAAGTGTTGGTTGGCTGGGTGCAGTGGCTCACTCCTGTAATCCCAGCACTTGGAAGGCTGAGGTGGGTGGATTGCTTGAGCTCAAAAGAGTTCCAGATCAGCCTAAGCAACACGGCAAGACCCTGTCTTTACAAAAAATACAAAAATTAGCTGGATGTAGTGGAATGCACCTGTAGTTCCAGCCACCTGGGAGGCTGAGGTGGGAAGATCACTTGAGCCTGGGGGGTGGAGGTTGCAGTGAGCTGAGATCACTCCACTACACTGCAGCCTGGGCGAGAGTGAGACCCTGTCTCAATTAAAAATATATATATATATTTAGAAAAAGAAATAAATGATGGTGCCAAATTTTGTGTTTATCTAAGATGCTGTGTTTTCTTTGTATCTCTTAACAAGAAGCTATTAGACCAAATTAATAATAGGGAAAACAAAAATCTTGGCCGTTATTGCAGAACACTGAACCCACGTGTATCTGGCTGCTCTTACATTGCTATAAATAAATATCTGAGACTGAGTAATTTATAAGAAAATAGGTTTAATTGGCTCATGATTCTGCGAGAGAGAGAGTGAGGAGGGTTTGTCACACTCTGTTTTGTTGTTGTTGTTGTTTTTGATACACGATCTCACTCTGTGGCCCAGGCTGGGGTGCAGTGGTGCAATCATAGCTCACTGCAGCCTTGAACTCCCAGGCTCAAGCGATCCTCCACCTCAGCCTCCCTAGTAGCTGGGACTACAGGCGTGCATCACCATGCCCACCTCATTTTTGTATTTTTTGTAGACACCAGGTTTTGCCTTACTTCCCAAGCTGGTCTCGAACTCCTGGGCTCAAGCAGTCGTCCTGCCTTAGCCTCCCAAAGTGAGGGGATTACAGTTGTGAGCCACCATACCTGGCCACCATGCATTTAATACTTACATTATCCTTGGGCTATCAGGTCTTTGAGATTATTTGAATTTATATTCACAAGTGCTAGTATATAGATACAGAACATATATAAATATATATATTTTTTTTCACTTATTCAATATAAAATGTCACATACTATCATAGCTTTAAGGTACGACCACAATTATGTATCAAATGAACTGTAAACATAGTTTAATAAGTTATATTTGTTTGGGAAGGAATTTATATGATCTTAATTTTTGGTGAATGCTCTTATATTTGTTTTTGTAAGCTATTTAGAGTGGTGGGTGACACTCATATGGTATGGAACATAATTTTTTAGTCCTTTTAGGTGTCTCTATCATAATCATTACTTTTAAGCATAAATTGAAATGTTAAATGAAAGTATAGCACTATTTTTATATATATAAAATCTTGTAAAAGTCATAATTCATTAGGGCTGACATTTTTCTTTCTTTCTTTCTTTTTTCTTTTGAGACAGAGTCTCACTCTGTTGCCCAGGCTGGAGTACAGTGCCATGATCTCGGCTCACTGCCAGCTCCACCTCCCAAGTTCAAGCAATTCTTGTGCCTCAACCTCCTGAGTAGTTGGGACTACAGGTGTGCGGCACCATGGCTGACTAATTTTTATATTTTTAGTACAGACAAGGTTTCACCATGTTGGCCAGGCTGGTCTTGAACTCCTGGTCTCAAGCAATCTGCCCGCCTCAGTCTCCCAAAGGGCTGGGATTACAGGCATGAGCCACCACACTCAGCCAAGGCTGACATTTTTCAATGAACTTGTTCTAGTCTTTAAAACAAATAATATTTTAAAATAGACGTACATTAATACAAATATTACACTGCATCAAAATAAACTAAAAGTGACAGCAGATTAATGGCAGTAGGGTCTAAGGAATAAAACCATTTGAAAATTGCTTCTTTGCTAGATAAACAGTTATGTTTCAAGGAATGAACAACACTTTAAAAAATAAAGTTTTTGCCAGGAGCGGTGGCTCATACCTGTAATATCAGCACTTTGGGAGGTCAAGGCATAAGGATTGCTTGAGTCTAGGAGTTCAAGACTAGCCTAAGCAACATAGGGAGACCCTGTCTCAATTTTTATTATTATTTTAATATATATTAAAAAAAGGCTCCTTAACTTCACTAAAGAAATCAATAGAGTATAACTACAAGAATATATTCTACAGAAAGTGATTTATAGTATCTATAAGATCATGGAGAATAGGAAGAAACTTGTGTTTGAATAAACTAATTTTTATAAAATTATGAAGTTACAGAATTGATATGGCAGGACATTGAATTATTTCACAAAATGTGAAAATTCATAATTGCATTTGAGTCCTGATTTGTCTTGTTAGAAAGGGAAGCCTCTCTAACACTGCTCTCAACCCATTGAGATCCATGGATGAGTAAAGATCCTCGCAGACCACAGAACAGGAGCAACCAGATTGGCTGATCAAGAAACTCACTCTGGGCCAGGCACACTGGCTCATCCCTGTAATCCCAGCACTTTGGGAGGCTGAGGTGGGTGGATTATTTGAGGTCAGTAGTTTGAAACCAGCCTGGCCAACATGGTGAAACCCCATCTGTACTAAAAGTAAAAAAATTATCCAGGCATGGAGGTGGGCACCTTAATCCAGCTACTCAGGAGGCTGAGATAGGAGAATTTCTTAAGTCCGGGAGGCCGGAGTTTGCAGTGAGCAGAAATCGCACCATTGGACTCCAGCCTGGGCAACAGTCTCAAAAAAAAAAAAAAAAAAGAAGAAGAACTCACTCTGGTGCAGGTTCAGTCTCTGCCTTTCCTGCTGGCTATGATATAGAGTATGGGCTAATGACTACTGACGATAAAAATGGTCCCAGTTCTCCACTCTTTCCTCTATTTGCATCCTTTGCAATGTGACTTTACAGTTGTCACCATCAAGAGGTGGTGGACTGACCTTGTGTGATATGTTCTTCCAATAGAATACAAGTGAGTGACAGTGTGCCAGTTCTCCGTCTAGGCCTCATGAAGCCTTATGTGCTTCAGTTCTCTTCCTTGGAATGCTGCAACCACTGTATGGCAAGTCTAGGGTTGCCTACTGTAGGATGAGAGACCACATGGAGCAGAGATGAGTTTCCCAACTGAAACCATCCTAGACCACCCAACCCTCAGCCTACTGAGCAGCTGGTGGTAGATGCATGAGCTAGCCCAGCCAAGATCTGCTGAGCATGGTTAGGATCAGCAAAATCACGCAGGAGCCCTGCAGACTTGCAAGCTAACTAAGTGCCTTTTGAATTAAATCAGTAAGTTTTGAGGAAATTTGTTATATGCATAGCTAATTGATGTATGAAGTAAATATCAAGTCATCTATTTCAAAACAAAATAAGACAAAATCTCCTTCAACTATTTACTCTAGAGTAGTCATCCCATCGTTCACTTTTTCATGTCAAGTTATTTATTTATTTATTTATTTATTTATTTATTTATTTATTTATTTATTTATTTTGAGACAGAGTCTCACCCTGTTGCCCAGGCTGGAATGGAGTGACACAATCTCAACTCACTGCAACCTTCGCCTCCTAGGTTCAAGCGATTCTCCTGCCTCAGCCTCCCAAGTATCTAGGATTACAGGTGCCCGCCACCACACCCGGCTGATTTTGTATTTTCAGTAGAGACAGTGTTTCATCATGTTGGCCAGGCTGGTCTCGAACTCCTGACTTCAAATGATCCAACCACCTCAGCCTCCCAAAGTGCTGGGATTACAGGTGTGAGCCACCACCCCCAACCAAGTTTTTTAAAACAATAGCCTATGCCTTACCTTCTCTTAATTCTTTCCTCTGCAATTTCACTAAGACTGCTTTTGCTAAGAAGACTAAACATCTTTTTAAAATTTTGTTCTATTTTTGAAACTAAAGATCTTGTGTGTGTGTGTGTGTGTGTGTGTGTGTGTGAGTGTGTGTGTGTGTGTGTGTGTGTGTATTTGAGACAGGGTCTCACTCTGTCACCCAGGCTGGAGTGCAGTGGCATGATCTTGGCTCACTACAACCTCCACCTCTCCGGCTCAAGTGATTCTTGCGCCTCAGCCTCCCAAGTAGCCAGGATTACAAAAACGGACCACTATGCCTGGCTAATTTTTATATTTTTAGTAGAGATGGGATTTCACCATGTTGTCCACAGTAGTGTCTAACTGCTGTCCTCAAGCAATCCACCTGCCTTGGCCTCCCAAATTGCTATGATTACAGGCATGAGCCACTGCACCTGGCTTGTTTTACTTTTAATTTTTTTTTTTTTTTTTTTTTTTTTTGTAGAGACGAGGTCTCTCTGTGTTGCCCAGGCTGGTCTGGCACTCCTAGGCTCAAGTGATCCACCCACCTGGGCTTCCCAAAGTGCTGGGATTACAGATGTGAGCCACTGTGCCCAGCTGAGACTAAAGATCTTTTAATTCCTAAGTCCAGTGGACACTTTCTAATGCTTGTCTTAGTTAAGTTTCTGCACCACTGGACACAGTTGATGACTCCTTTCTTGACTCTGTCTCCTGGTTTTTCACGACACCACTGTCTCTGGTTTTCCTCCTGCCTCTGTGGCTGTTGCTTTTAATTCTCCAACATGGATCCATCTTCCTCTGCTTCCTCCATGAATGTACATGTTCTCCAATGATCAGTGCCCTTGCATATTCCGAAAAGTCATCATGTTCTCTTTATAAGTGAAAGCCAATTTTATTTCAACTCTGCTATTTGTTTTTACTTTTTTGAAGTTCTTATTTCAGCCACTTTGCTTTTCAAGTCATCCTTTGCTTTATTTTTTAATCCCATCCTGTCATCTTTTTCTCTTTCTTTCCTCTTTTATTTTTCTGCTCTAATTCATGGAGACAGCATCTTCCTGCATTCTACTGAGAATGTCCAAGAGATTTTTAAAAACATTCTTCAGAACTTTGTGGAGATTCCTTCCTTCCTTCCTTCCTTCCTTCCTTCCTTCCTTCCTTCCTTCCTTCCTTCCTTCCTTCTTTTCCTTCCTACCTCCCTTCCTTCCTTCCTTTTCTATTTTTTTTCTTTTTTTTTTTGAGACAGTCTCTCTGTCTCACAGGCTGGAGTGCAGTGGCTCAATCTCGGCTCATTGCAACCTCTGCCTCCCGGGTTCAAGCAATTCTCATGCCTCAGCCTCCCAAGTAGCTGGGATTACAGGTGCATGCCACCACACCTAGTTAATTTTTGTATTTTTAGTAGAAATGGGATTTCACCATGTTGGCCAGTCTGGTCTCAAAGTCCTGGCCTGAAGTGATCTGCCTGCCTTAGCCTCCCAAAAGGCTGGGATTACGGGCATGAGCCACTGTGCCTGGCGGAGATTATTCTTTTAATCTGGTTTTGCACTACATTTTTATAGGCGATTTTTTTCTCTGTCACTCATTCTTACATAAGTTGAGATCATCTAGCCATGCTTTTTTTTTCAACAGATAGAGGGGACAGTCCTGGCTTTCCTCACTGCACACTCGTGGGGAGATTGAACTCCTTTCTTGGATCTACTGTTTGAGAGGAAGATAAATTGCTGCTAGTCCAGTTGCCAGTTTTTAGGATATTTTCAATTATTGTGGTCCTATTCATGATAATCTTACCTCACTCCTTGCAGTTTGAAACTATCAAGTGCTTGAATATTAATATCCTGGCCAGGTGCAGTGGCTCACGCCTATGATCCTAGCATTTTGGAAGGCTGGGGCTGGAGGATCACTTGAGCCCAGGAATTAAAGACAAGCTTGGGCAACATAGTGAGACTATGTCTCTACAAAAGAAAAAAAAATATCCCCATTAGGTATGCATATGGTTAAATTTTTTTTTTTGAGACAGAGTCTTGCTCCTATTGCCCAGGCTGGAGTGCAGTGGTGCGATCTTCGTTCACTACAACCTCTGCCTCCTGGGTGCCAGCAATTCTACTGCCCCAGCCTCCCGAGTAGCTGGGATGACAGGTGCACGCCACCACACCCAGCTAATCTTTTGTATTTTAGTAGACACAGGGTTTCACCTTGTTGCCCAGGGTAGTCTCGAACTCCTGAACTCAGGCAATCTGCCCGCCTCAGCCTCCCAAACTGCTGGGATTACAGGCGTGAACCACTGCACCCAGCCTCTATATGGTTAATTTTATGTGTCAACTTGACTGGGCCATAATGTATCCAGATATTTGGTCAGACATTACAAGTATGTCTGTAAAGGTGTTTCTGGATGAGATGAACATTTGAATTGGTAAACTGAATAAATCAGACTGCCCTCTCTAATGTGAGTGGCCATTATCCAATCTGTTGAAGGCCTGAATAGAACAAAAAGGTTGGGTAAGAGAAAAGTCCTTCTGCTTGACTGCATTCAAGCTGTGACATTGTTTTTTCACTGCCTTCAGACTTGAATTGAAAGATGGACTCTTTCTGTGTCTTAAGCCTGTTTGGCTTTGGGACTGGAACTCCATACACCGTTGGCTCTCCTGGGTCTCCAGCTTGCTGACGGCCAACTTTGGGACTTGTCAGCCTCCATAAGAGCATAAGCCAATTCCTTATAATAAATATTTTTCTGACACATCCTATTTGATATGGTTTGGCTCTGTGTTCCCACTCAAATCTCACGTCGAATTGTAATTCCCAGTGTTGGTGGAGGGGCCTGGCGGGAGGTGATTGGATCATGGGGATGGTTTCTAATGGTTTAGCATCATCCCCCAGTGCTGTCTCATGATGGAGTTCTTACGAGATCTGGGTGTTTGAAAGTATCTAGCACTTTCCCCTTCGCTCTCTCTCTCTCTCTTCCTCCTGCTCTGGCCATGTAAGATGTGCTGGTTTCCCCTTTGCCTTCTGCCGTGATTGTAAGTTTCCTGAGGCCTCCCCAGCCATGCCTCCTGTACAGCCTGTAGAAATGTGAGTCAGTTAAACCTCTTTTCTTCATAAATTACCCAGTCTCAGGTAGTTCTTTATAGCCGTATGAGAATGGACTAATACACTATTGGTTCTGTTTCTCTGAGGAAACTTGACTGATACAGCACCCCTATTGGGCTTCTTCCAGTCTTGACCCTCTGCCTTTGAAACTTTATACATGGAGTCTATACCTGCAATATATTACCACCAGCTTTCCTGAGCACTACTTTCTGCCCAATCAGTCTTTAGTTGTTACCTCTGAATTATAAAAACTGATAATGAAATTGGCTAATATTAATAGGAACATATTCTTACTCAAAGATTATGCTAAGGATTTTACATCTACTGTCCTAGCTAATGTAAAAATATAGAAAGATGTGGAGGGATGGGAGAGTGAGGTGAAGAATAAGAAGAAAGAATCAGGCTGGGCACAGTGGCTCACACCTTTAATCCCAATAACTTGGGAGGCTGAAGAGGGAGGATCACTTGAGGCCAGGAGTTCAGGACCAGCCTGGGCAGCATAGCAAGACCTCATCTCTAAAAATAGTTAGCCAGGCATCCAAGATCAGGTGCCGGCAGAAAAAAAAAAAAAAAAAGAAGAAGAAGAAGAATCAGTGAATCAGTGCTGTGGCTGCCACATAAGTTGGGATCTATGAGCAATATACTCTCTGCCCAATATTCTAATTGCTGCAGAATCTCTGAATGCAAGAATAACAGGGCTGGTAACAAATGTGCTCCTACATCTTTTCAGGTGAGTTAGGTATACTGTGAAGCAATGTCTGAGTGATTTTCTTAGTCAAGTTAGACCGTAAGCTCTGTAAAGGCCAATAGCATGACCGTATTTGTCCACTGTGTATTCCTAGTACCTAGCAAGGTACTTGGCACAGAATAAGTGTTCAAAATTTCTCATTAGTGTTTGCCAAATCTAATTTTCAGTTAATAAAGATTCACCCCAGATTCTGATAAGTTGTATATGTCTTAATTTTCCTTGTGTTAATTTTTCTTCTTTTTTTATGTAGTTTCATAGCTATTTTAGTGGACAATTGGGAGACACTTTATATACATTTAAACCAGAAGTCAGTTTAATGAGTTTTGAACGTTGTGTCAAAGCTCAGGAATGGCACTACTAAAAGTCAATAATCATATATATTTCATAAACTGAATTAGTTGATTAATGCATAAGAGTTGAAAATATCAAAGAGAAATATGATTTTATGACCCTGAGTAAATACTTCCATTGCTCGGAACCCATTTCCTTATCTGTACAATGAAGAAAATTACAGACACCCCAAGGTTTGTTATATATATTTGCATAGGGGTGAAGGGACTAACATAATGTATGTAAAACTGCTTTGCAAATGTGAAATCCCAGATATTTTATTTTATTTTATTTTATTTTTTGAGACAAAGTCTTGCTCTGTCACCCAGGCTGGAGTGCAGTGGTGTGATCTCAGCTCACTGCAACCTCTGCCTCCTGAGTTCAAGTGATTCTCAAGCCTCAGCCTCCCAAGAAGCTGGGATTAAAGGCACATGCCATCACACCCAGCTAATTTTTGCATTTTTAGTAGAGATGGGGTTTCACCATGTTGGCCACGGTAGAGTCTAACTGCTGTCCTCAAATAATCCACCCACCTTGGCCTCCCAAAGTACTGGGATTACAGGCATGAGCCACCGCGCCCAGTCAAAAGCCTATATATTTTAGATGTTTTGGTTGTTATCTTTATTGTTTTCTACCTTGTGTGCTAATCTACATACAGCTTTTTTTTTTAAAGACTCCAACCACATATTTCACTCTGTCACTGCCAGAAGCAACAGTACAGTATTATACTCTCCAATCTCTCTACCAGATTCAAGGGTTATGGCCTCTTTGGCAGGGAGAGAGTTACTGTCAGGAAAATCTTACTGTTGGATCCAGGACAAACCATTAAACAGTTGCATAAGTCTTTGTCAGCTTGGAGTTGTTGTTCTGCAGGTGTTTTGCTATGTTGACACAGCTCATGTTTGCCCTGTTTTACTTACTGCTCTTTCTTTTGGAGGAAATCATAGAGAAAACAGGACTCAAACCACAAACGGAAACAGTTCATCTGTTTAGCTGTTAAACTCCCCAGGAAAGAAGAAAGAAATCAGTTAAGAGATGCATGAGTGAATCTTTTTTAAAATCCATCTTCAAAACCCACCAAAGAGAGTAATGAAAGTGATTGATTAGAGGCACTTGCACCAGAGAGACACAAATGCCTCTAATTGAGGCATTAAGGTTAATAACTGTGAAAGTCCCATCGTGCCGAAGGCTCTGCAGAAGAGACACAGGTAAGTAAAACAAGCCTCTGCCCTCATGGAGCTTCTTGCTCAACAGAGAAAAAGAGCAAGCAAGTGACTCTAACATACAGCAAACCGTAAAAATGTGGCCATCATCCTCATGACACCCATTTTAGCAGATCTTAATAATTATTCATAATCAATTATATTCACAGATCTTGTTTCTAAACACATGTGAAAATCTTGTATGTTTTATTCTAAACCTGTGAAAACCTTGTTCTCAAATATAGCATTTAATAAGGCCAATGAACAAGCTTTCAGAGAATAATATATTGTTGTCTATGAAGAAAGGAAGGTTTTGGAAAATACAAGTGACCTGTCCCTGTGCCTTGCTGATGGCCACTGAAAAGGCTGAGCATATAGGAAATAGTCTTCATTCTAATGTGAAAGGCATATTTGTGTCCCGTGGAATGAGAGGTATGCATGGTATGAGAACAGGACCCAGGGTCATTGCAGGGCTCACAGTTGTAAAGCATATTTCGTGAGTTATATTCCTCCACATGGATCATTGCTTGTTAGTTATCACATTCATTACTTCTATTAGATCAGTATTAGGATGTTTAATTATTCCTGTAATTTTCATTTGTTCTTCCCTTTCTTCATCATTCTCTCTCTTTGGTATTGTGGAATTTCATTTCAGTCTCGAAGTCCATTTGATCTCATCCAAATGCTAGTTCAGGAGCATTGGTTTTCTGTTTTCTCAGAGTCTTTATACATAGCTCAGCAATTCTTATATTTCTTAAAACTTTTATCTGTTGGATGAAGACTCAGAACTATATATGATTTTTATAAACACTTACATCTTAAGTCTGAATAGATTATGTGTATTTGATATTTTACAGAGTGAAAATTTGAAGATTACTTTTACAAAATTAAATACTTGTTTATAGCTTATAAACAAGCTGTATAAACTATTAATCATGATCTATCACCTGACAAGGCTAATATTTATCTAACTTTTCCTCTGCTCTCCTCTCCTCTTTCTTTCCTCTTTCTTTCTTTCTTTCTTTCTTTCTTCTCCCTCTTTATTTCTTTCTTTCTTTCTTTTTGTCTTTCTTCTTTTTTTCTTTCTTTCTTTTTTTTTTTTTTTTTTGAGACAGGGTTTTGCTCTGTTGCCCAGGCTGGAGTGCAGTGTCACGATCTCGGTTTACTGCAACCTCCACCTCCTGGGCTCAAGTGATCCTCCCACCTCAATCTCCTGAGTAGCTGAAACTACAGGCATGCACCATCACACCTGGCTAATTTTTGTATTTTTTGTAGAGATGGGGGTGTATTAGTCTATTTTCATACTGCCAATAAAGACATACCCTAGACTGGGAAGACAAAGAGGTTTAATTGGACTTACACTTCCACATGGTCGATGAGGCCTCAAAATCATGGCAGGAGGTGAAAGGCACTTCTTACATGGTGGTGGCAGGAGAAAATGAGAAAGAAGCAAAAGCAGAAACCCCTGATAAACCCATCAAATCTTGTGAGACTTATTCACTATCATGAGGATAGCATGGGAAAGAATGGCCCCCATGATTCAATTACCTTCCCCTGGGTCCCTCCCATAACACAGGGGAACTCTGGGAGATAAATTCAAGTTGAGATTTGGGTGGGGACACAGCCAAACCATCTCATTCCACCCCTGGCCCCTCTAAATCTCATGTCCTCACATTTCAAAACAAATCATGACTTCCCAACTGTCCCCCAAAGTCTTAGCTCATTTCAGCATTAACCCAAAGTCCACAGTCCAAAGTCTCATCTGAGACAAGGCAAGTCCCTTCTGCCTATTAGTCTGTAAAATCAAAAGCAAGCTAGTTACTTCCTAGATACAATGGAGGTACAGGTATTGGGTAAATACAGCTGCTCCAAGCAGGAGAAATTGGCCAAAACAAAAGGGTTACAGGCCCCATGCAAGTCTGAAATCCAGGGGAGGAGTCAAATTTTAAAGCCCCGAAAATGATCTCCTTTGACTCCAGGTCTCACATCCAGATCACACTGATATAAGACGTAGGTTCCCATGGTCTTGGGCAGCCCTGCCCCTGTGGCTTTGTAGGGTACAGCCTCCCTCCTGGCTGCTTTCATGGGCTGGCATTGAGTGTCTGTGGCTTTTCCAGGTGCATGGTGCAAGCTGCCAGTAGACAATGGTAAATGGTACCAATTTACCATTCTGGGGTCTGGAGGTCAGTGGCCCTCTTCTCACAGCTCCAGTAGGCAATGTCCCAGTAGGGAGTCTGTGTGGGGGCTCTGACCCAATATTTCCTTCTACACTTCCCTAACAGAGGTTCTTCATGAAGGCCCCACCCCTGCAGCAAACTTCTGCCCGGGCATCCAGGGATTTCCATATATCTTCTGAAATCTAGGCAGAAGTTCCCAAACCTCAATTCTTGACTTGTGTGCATGCACAGGCTCAACACCACGTGGACGCTGCCAAGGCTTGGGACTTCCACCCTCTAAAACCACAGCCCAAACTGTACATTGGCCCCTTTCAGTCATGGCTGGAGCAGCTGGGACATAGGACCCCAAGTCCCTAGGCTGCACACAGCACGGGGACCCTGGGCCTGGCCCATTAAACCACTTTTTCCTCCTGGGCCTCCAGGCCTGTGATGGGAGGGGCTGCCATGAAAGTCTCTGACATGACCTGGAGACACTTTCCCCATGGTCTTGGGGATTAACATTAGGCTCCTTACTACTTATGCAAATTTCTGCAGCTGGCTTAAATTTCTCCTCAGAAAATGGGTTTTTCTTTTCTACTGCATCGTCAGGCTGAAAATTTTCTGAACTTTTACGCTGTGTTTCCCTTTTAAAACAGAATGCTTTTAACAGCATCCAAGTCACCTTTTGAATGCTTTGCTGCTTAGAAATTTCTTACGCCGGATACACTCAATCATCTCTCTCAAGTTCAAAGTTCCACAAATCTCTAGGGCAGAAGCAAAATGCCGCAGTCTCTTTGCTAAAACATAACGAGAGTCAGCCTTGCTCCAGTTCCCAACAAGTTCCTTATCTACATCTGAGACCACCTCAGTCTGGACCGTATTGCTCATATCACTATCAGCATTCTTGTCAAAGCCATTCAACAAGTATCTAGGAGGTTCCAAAATTTCCCACATTTTTCTCTCTTCTTCTGAGCCCTCTAAACTATTCCAACCTCTGCCTGACACTGAGTTCCAAAGTTGCTTCCACATTTTCGGGTTTCTTTTCAGCAACGCCCCACTCTACTTGTGCCAATTTACTGTATTAGTCTGTATTCATGCTGCGGATACAGACATACCTGAGACTGGGAAGAAAAAGAGGTTTAATTGGACTTACACTTCCACATGGCCAGGGGGGCCTCAGAATCATGGTGGGAGGCGAATGGCACTTCTTACATGATGGTGGCAAGAGAAAATGAGGAAGAAGCAAAAGTGGAAACCCCTGATAAACCCATCAGATCTTTTGAGACTTATTCACTATCATGAGAATAGCATGGGAAAGACCAGCCCCAACGATTCAATTACCTCCCCCTGGGTCCCTCCCATAACACATATGAATTCTGGGAGATACAATTCAAGTTGAGATTTGGGTGGGGATAAAGCCAAATCATATTATGGGGTTTCACCATGTTGGCCAGGCTAATTTTAGAGGGAAATTATTCTGTGTTTCAACATTAAGTATGATGTTGTCTGCAGAATTTCTGTTGAGAATTTTCATCAGGAATGGATGTTGTGTTTTGCCAAATGCATCTGCTGTGTCCATTGAGATGATCATATAATTTTTCTTTTTTTGGTTTATTAATATGGTGAATTACATTTATTGATTTTTGAATGATAAACCAACCTTGCATCTCTAGAATAAACCTCACTTGGCCATGATGCTCTTAATATGTTCTTGGATTTAATTTTGATAAAATTTTGTTTAGAATTTATGTTCATGGGGAATACTTCTCTCTAATGTTTTGTGACTATATTTTCTCATTTCTTTATTCCTCCTTGCAAATCTATTAGCTTTTTGCCTCATGTAACTAAAAGATCTGTAATTTGGTGCATGGACTTGTGTTTTGTGCTTGAGGGTTCACTTAGCTTGGTGGATCTGTGGGTTTATAGTTTTTGTTGTATGTGGAAAATTTAGGGCCATTAAATATTTTTCTGCCCTCTCTCATCTCCTTTGCAGATTCCAATTACACATACGTTAGGTCACTTGAAGTTATCCCACAATACACTGATGCTCTTTTCATTAAAAAATTCTTTTTTCTCTTGTCTTTCACTAAAATAGTTTCTATTGGTCTATCTTCAAGTGTATTAATATTTACTTCTTCAATGATTAATCTGTCATTAACCCCATCTAGAGATTTTTCATCTCATACATTCTATTTTTATGTCAAAAAGTTCAATTTGGGTCTTCTAAAAACATCTTCCATGTCTCTGTGTAAATTTCTGAACATATGCAATGCAGTTATAATAACATGTTTTAAAGTTCTTGTCTATTAATTCTAATATCTGTGTCAGTTTTGAGTCAGTTTGGACTGACTCAAATATTTCTCCTCATTAGGGGTCCTATTTTCTGCTTGTTTTATTTCTGATAACTTTTGCCTGGATGCCAGACATAGTAAATTTTACTTTGTTAGGTGCTGGATATTTTATATTCCTATAAATATTCTTGAGCTTTGTTCTGGGGTGCAGTTACATTACTTGGAAGCAGTTTGATTCATTTGGGTGTTGCTTTGAGTTTTGTTAGGTAGGAGCAGCACAGTGCTCAGCCTAAGGCTAATTGTCCACAATACTGAGGCAAGAGCCTTCTGTATACTCAACCCCGTGCCCAGGGAATTACAGTATTTTTCCAGTCTGTCCAGTGGGAGCAGGCACTATTCGTGGCCCTCTGTGTGGAATGGGTGCTGTTTCCTTAATCCTTTTGAATGGTGCTTTTCCCAGTATCAAGTAGTTTCCTCATATGCATCCACTGCTCAATGTTCTGCTGCATACTTAAGGGGGACCTTCTGCAGATATCTGGATCCTTCCTTCCTTCCTTCCTTTCTTCCTTCCTTCCTTCCTTCCCTCCCTCCCTCCCTTTTCTTTTCTTTTTCTTCTTTTCTTCCTTCCTTCCTTCTTACTTTTCTTTTCTTTTCTTTCTTCCTTCCTTCCTTCTTTCTTTTCTTTTTTCTTTTCTTTTCTCTTCGTTTCTTTTCTTTTCTTTCTCAGGGTCTCACTCTTTCACCCAGGCTGGAGTGCAGTGACACAACTGTAGCTCACTGCAGCCTTGACCTTCTAGGCTCAAACAATCCTCCCACCTCAGACTCCCAAATAGCTAGGACTACAGACGTGCACCACCACACCCGATTAATTTTTGTATTTTTTGTAGAGACGTGGCCTCACCATGTTGTCCAGGCTCACCTCAAACCCCTGGGCTCAAGCAATCCTCCTGCCTCGACCTCCCAAAGTGCTCGGATTAACAGGCATGAGCCACTGTGTGAAGCCTGGATTTATCTTTATATGAAATAGTCTCCTTTCCATTACTCTGTCCTCAGCACTCTAGCTTCCACTGTCTTTGCGGACTCTAAATTCCATCTCCTCAATTCAAGGAGTTCACTGGGTTTTGCCTGGTTTCTCTGTATGTTGCAGCCTAGAAACTCTTAAACTTTCTCATAGTGGTAAAACTGGGGCATTTGTAGCACTCCCCTTGTTCATTGACTGTTTCTTAGGGATCACTGTTTTTCATTGCCTATACTCAGTGCCTTCAAAGCTATTATTTCATATATTTCATCTGTTTTGTTGTTGTTTGGTGGCTTCATGTGTTAGAGTAAATCAACCTCTATTTCTCTATCTGGGCTAGAAGCGGAAGTCTCTGTGTTTTTTTTTCTTAAATGCTATTTTAAGTGGATTTTGTAACATTCATTTTCTAATTACTTCTGGAAATAATATTGATTTTTGTATATTGACCTTGTATCCTCCAAATAGTATGGTTTTAACAAGATTATTGGATCATTCGCATACACACATCTAAAGAGAGGTAAATATAAAGTGATTGGGGGATTAAGGAGCACGAACTCACAGTATATAGAAGAAATTACTAAAAGAGCTGCAAGGAAGAGGTGGGATTTGAAGGATATATATGGCATGTTATAAAGAAAAGCTGCAGCATGAACAAAGCACAGAAGGAGGCCTAATCAAGGGCTGAAAAGTTCAATTTGAATTAAAGGTCAGTTTTGAGCAGAAGATTTCAGAAAACCAAAGTCGCTACATGTATATTATGTATATGTATATATAACTGCGATAAGAGTCTTCTCAGACCAGGTTAAATCTTTCAATATAAGTTTTATTTTTCTTTCATAATGTGCTCACAATTCAAATCAACTTTTTTTAATCCTGTATCTGTTAACGTTTATCTTCCACAAGAGACTGAAAATTCAGTGAGGGCAGGAATCACTCTTGTTTTTGCTTTTTGTTGTGTTTATGGCATTTAAAAATAAATATTCATTGAATTAATTAATAAATGAGGCTGGGCGCAGTGGCTAACGCTTGTAATCTCAGCACTTTGGGAGGCCGAGGTGGGTGGATCACCTGAGGTCTGGAGTTCGAGACCAGCCTGACCAACATGGTGAAACCCTGTCCCTACTAAAATTACAAAAAACATTAGCTGGGTGTGGTGGTGGGCACCTGTAATCCCAGCTACTTGGGAGGCTGAGGCAGGAGAACTGCTTGAACGCGGGAGGTGAATGTTGCAGTGAGCTGAGATCACACCATTGTGTTCCAGCCTGGGTGACAGAGCAAGACTCCGTCTCAAAAGATAAATAAGTAAATAAACGAAATGAAACTAGGATGAGCAGAAGTATGAATTTAATTTTATGTGCAAATGGGAGTCTTCAAATATGTTTATTGGCTGGGCATAGTGGCTCACGCCTGTAATCTCAACACTCTGAGAGGCTGAGGTGGGTGGATCACTTGAACCTAGGGGTTCGAGACCAGCCTGGGCAACATGGTGAAACCCCATCTCTACAAAAAAATACAGAAATTAGCTGGGCGTGGTGGCATACACCTATAGTCCCAGCTACTTGGGAGGCTGAGATGGGAGAATCACTTGAACCTGGGAGGTTGAGGATGCAGTGAGTCGTGATAGTGTTACTACAGCCCAGTAGCCTGGGCAACCAAGGGAGACCCTGACTCAAAAAAAATTACATAAATAAATACATAAATAAATAAAAATAAATAAAAGTGTTTGTTTTAGGGGGATGATATATGCAGAGTTATGCCTTAGGAAGATTTTTCTGGCAGCATGTGGTGAATAAATTAGAAGAGACCAGGCATGGGGACAGCAGTTAGCAGGCTACTTTAATTGTTTATTTTATTTTATCTTCCAGGTTTACTAAGGTATCATTGACAAATAAAAATTATATATATTTAAAGTGTACATGTGATGATTTAATATATACTGTAATAGTTTAGACAGGAGGCAAGGTGAAACTGAACCATGGCAGTGACCTAAAAATGGGATGGAAATGGATATAAAAGATTCTATAGAGGGAAAACCAGTAAAACAGAAATCAGAGATGAAAAGAAATAGAGAAATCAGTGACATACCTGACTGACATTTTGGGAGCAGAGAATTAGGAGGAAAATGGTGCCATTCACAGAAATAGGAATATAACAGGAAGAGCTGCTTTGAGGAGGTAGCTATCAATCTTGAGTGTCATTTACCTATGCGCTTTGTAGGTGAATCTATTGATCAGGCAATTGAAAACGTAGTTCTGGATCTCAGAACTGAGTTGTGGTTTAGAGACACTGATGTGAGAATCATGCCCCTAAAGGGGATATTTAGTCCTAGGATACTGATGAGGTTAGTGAGAGAGAGAGAGAGAGAGACATAGATAACACAGTGGAGAATCCCAAAGAGACAGACTTGGGGGCATAAGCTTTAGGAGGAAGAAGGATACCAACAAAGGATATGGATTAGTAAAGTTCTCCAGAGTTGGGAGCAGACTCTAGAGAGTGTAAAGGAAAGGAAACGACAGCGTTCTGAAAGTAAAAAGTTGGCGTCTGGAGTGCCAGAACTAGGTCTTCACTCCAATGACATTCCTGACGATGTCCCCTAACACCACACTACATCCTATTCTTATTTATTTATTTATTTATTTATTTTTTGCTGTTTCAAGATAATGGTTTATTTTGACACCACCAAAAGGAATGTAGATCTCTCTGTTTTGATCTGGAAATAGGTTCAATACACATTATATAAAATTTACCGTTTCAACCATTTTTAAGCATACAGTGAGAAAACCCCATCCTATTCTTTATAACATTCTTCAGAAACATAGATTTGTTCTCAGGCCTATATTCTGTTTTCATTCATGTCATTCTTGTCTGTTTTGCTAGGAAACCTGTGCAAACACTCATCTTGGATGCTGCCGGCTCTTGTCAGTGACTTTGAGTAAAGATTCTGAATCTGATCATCATTATAGGGTGGTGGTGGTTGAAATAATGTAGGTTAATAAATATTTTTAGGAGCTTTCTCCTTCTATTAGAGCAGCAGACACAAATAACAAATACATCAACTTTTCCTCACCAATTCTTTAAGTAAATTAAACATGCTCTATATTTGTTTAGGTTTAAACTTGATTAAGACTCATATATGTATTTTCTTTCTTCATCTAATTAGTGATTTACTGTTATTATCTGAAAGTCATACAAGCCTATTTAAAGGTGAGTAACATTTTATGAGTAGACTATATAGTACTATAAGGCCTGGAACAGCATGTCTTTTGTTCCAAGACTGTCAAATATGCATCCTGAAAGGCAAAAGAGTGCAATGAGGGGTGCAGAGAACTCTGACTTTCTGATTTCCTTTTTTTTTTAACCTTAAGAAAAAAGAAAGACATTGGAGATAGTTACGCTGATGGACTTTGTTTCTGCCTTAAATAAGGAACTAATGTGGGACAATCATGTATGCTATTGTCATTTTCAAAAACTAGAACAAATAAACAGACAAACAAACAAGAAGATACCTGTTCTACCCACGGAATCCATTGTTAGAATCTGTGAGAAGAATATTGAGTCTGCTTATTTCTGTAATGGGAATTTCTACATAGGAAGAACTGACCCCATCATATGCAAGCGTCATTGAAATGCTTTCTATTAGTCTAGAGAAGCTCGCGAGTTCATTTAGTTCAGAGAAGAGTTGCAATTATTGTCCTGAAAGCTAGTGTGTAGACCTAGAAAAGAGGGTAGCCACTTTAAGGGCAAGAGATCTCTTTATAATGCAGTCAATAACGGTGAAGACATGTTCTAAAATGTAAGCTTAGTTGTCTCACTACTGCCCCAAGCATAATTCTAATGCCAAAGTTTTTTTTAAAATATATTTTAATTTTTTAAAAAATACAGCTGGGTCTCACTATGTTGTCCAGGCTCGTCTTGCACTCCTGGGCTCAAGCCGTCCTCCTGCCACCTTGGCCTCCCAAAGTGCTGGGATTATAGGCATAAGCCACCACATCCAGCAAACACCAAAGTTTTGAGTAGGTTGATTCTTCTTTGAGAGCCTCTGTTCGGTGCATATATTAATACCTTTTTCTAGGTTTAAAATTTATTTTTATAGGGGCCAGGCATGGTGGCTCACACCCGTAATTGCAGTGCTTTGGAGGGTCAAGGCAGGAGGATTTGCTTGACGCCAGGAGTTTGAGATCAGCTTGGGCAACATAGCAAGACCCCGTCCCTACAAAAAATAAAAAATAATTTAGCCAGGCATGGGGGTTTGCTCCTATAGGCCTAGCTACTCAGGAGGCTGAGGTGAAAGGATTCCTTGAAGTTCAAGGCTGCAGTGAGCTATAATTGCATCATTGCTTTCCAGTCTGGGTGACAGAGGGAGACTCTGTCTCTAAAAAATAATAATAATAATTAATAAAAATAAAAACTTATTTTATAAATAGATGCCTTTTTTTTTTTCAAAAGAAAACAAGGACAATTTTAAGAGCATTTCCATGGATATTCCCTTTTCCCTTGCCAAAAAGTAATGAGACAAGCCTACAGGCTCAGTTCCATTTTGGTCAAATTGCAAATATGTGACATTTTAGGAATCTTGGGCTGTTTTATTCTTCACACCCATTTAATCACAGTTTGCTGACTGGGGTTTGATGAAATAAAGTAGTTCTGTAGATTCACTGCAGTTCTGTTTCTGGGATTTTGTAGCAACTATGGTTTCAGAGGAGAATGGAAAAAATAAACACATTTAGCAACTCAAAGGCCAGCTGACTTAAAACTGGCTTGGACATTCTGGACTCATCACCATGACTTTTTCAATTTTTTTTTGTTTTACATTGTAAACAGACTAGTGTGGATTCTTCTTTTGTATATTTATATTTAAGGAAGGACCAGGTTGGAAAATTCCTCTTGGGGTATACATTTACATAACTTTTAAAAAGCCAGGCACAGTAGCTCACACCTGTAATCCCAGCACTTTGGGAGGCTGAGGCAGGTGGATCACTTTAGGTCAGGATTTGAGACGAGCCTGGTGGTGAAACCCCGTCTCTACTAATAATATAAAAAAATTAGCCGGACGTGGTGGAGTGCACCTGTAGTTCCAGCTACTTGGGAGGCTGAGGCACGAAAATCGCTTGAACCTGGGAAGTGGAGGTTGCAGTGAGCTGAGATCACGCCACTGCACTCTAGCCTGCGCGACAGAGAGAGACACTGTCTCAGAAAAACAAAACAAAACAAAACAACAACACCAAGAAAAAGAAGTCCCAGGTTTCACATGTATTAAAACTGAAAGCAAAGACTCGAAAGAAATGTATTTATTGACTAATGACACCATTTCCTTCCCATTTAGGGGAAAATGGATAACAATATCCTTCACCTTAAGAAACATTCTCTAGTCTAGAGTGCCAACAAGCTGTAGAAAACATTAATTTAGACCCAGAGACCTGGGGTATGTATGGTGGCTATTGTATTGACTTACATTGTAGGTATCAGAGGGAGAAATGTGGCACAAAACCCTAACTAGTGGAGGTTAATTTAGTTACCCAAGTTTATGCACAAGCATAGCTGGGAGGTTGCCCATTCACTGTGTCTCTCTTCCTTGGGTCTGGGCAAAACTCTTGAACTTGAACATCCATTATTATAGTGCATTCAATAATTCCTATGATACTTACCCAAAAATACATATCTTTTCTTTTCCCTTTCTTTTCTTCTTTCTTTCCTTCTCTTTCTTTCTTTCTCTCTTTCTTTCTTTCTTTCTTTCTTTCTTTCTTTCTTTCTTTCTTTCTTTCTTTCTTCTTTCTTTCCTTGCTTTCTTGCTTTCTTTCTTGCTTTCTTTTCTTTCCTTTCCTTTTCTTTTTTCTTTCTTTCTTTTTTTTTTTTTTTTTTTGAGACGGAGTCTCACTCTGTTGCCCAGGCTAGAGTGCAGTGGTGTGACCTCAGCTCACTGCAACCTCCACCTCCCGGCTTCAAGAGACTCTCCTGCCTCAGCCTACTGAGTAGCTGGGATCACAGGCACCCGCCACCATGCCCAGCTAATTTGTAGATACATATCTTTTAATATAGTCTACATTAAAACTATTTTAAGGACTTTGACCATATTGAAACAGAACAGTTAGTTTGGAGGGCCATTGTATGGAGTGGAAAATGTGCTGTTGGGACTATGGAAACAATTCAGGCTACATTATTGCCTGAGTCCTGAGACATTCAGCACAGCATTTTAATACATCCTTAGATCTTGATTTAGAAAAACGGCAAAAATGAAAGGTATGGTGGATATTTTTATGGAGCTTACCAAAATTTATCTTCCATTCTTCTGTTTAAAGTACTCCAACTTGTTTTGGAGGAATCCTTTTGCTAACCCAATGGATAGCAGCCATGAAATTGTAGTCATTACAGTGAAATTGCCCCAGGGGTGAACCTGATTGGCTTAAACCAATCAGAACATCCTATCTCTCTAGCCATAAGGATTACTCAGATATGGATGTAATCACATTTGGAACAATGAGGCATAACAGTATTATAGTGAAACTTCTGGGAAAAAAGTTCCCTCACACTTCTAACAACCCCAAAAGAAAATTCTTCCTCTAGATGGGATGGGAAAGTTTTTACTTCTACAGCTATTGTTGCTACTGTGAATGGAGCTGACCTTAAGATAAAACTGAGACATTGGGAGGAGCAGGGAAGAGAGAATTAGAATGTAGTCACTAGAGCCACACTGTCCAGTAGAAATTTCTGTGTTGCTGGAAATTTTCTATATCTGCATTACCCAATATGGTAACCACTAGCCACATGTGGCTACTGAGCATTGAGTTGTGGCTAGTGACAGAGAATTAAGTTTTTAAGTTAGCTAATGAAAATTTAAATTTAAATAGCCACATATGGCTGGTGGCTACTATATCGAACAGTGAATCACGAGATGGTGCACATAATACCTATGAATAGATCCATATGTCACCTAAACAAAAATCTGTTTCCAACACACACAAGACATCTGACTTTCAGAAAGAATGGATATATTAGATTTACGTTTTCATTCAAAGCTGTTATGGCAGTTAACTTTTGAGCAAGTGACTAGAAGATATCCACTATTCTTTATTTGAGACAGAGTCTCGCTCTTGTCTTCCAGGCTGGAGAGCAATGGTGTGAACTCAGCTCACTGCAACCTCCACCTCCCGGGTTCAAGCAATTCTTCTGCCTCAGTCTCCCAAATAGCTGGGATTACAGGTGCCCAGCACCACGTCTGGCTAATTTCTGTATTTTTAGTAGAGATGGGGTTTCACCATGTTGGCCAGGATGGTCTCCATCTCCTGACTTCGTGATCCACCTGCTTTGGCCTTCCAAAGTGCTAGGATTACAGGCATGAGCCACTGCGCCCAGACTTCATGATCCACCCGCCTTGGCCTCCCAAAGTGCTGGGATTACAGGCGTGAGCCACTGCGCCCAGCCTACTCTTTTTTACACCTGGCATTTTATAGCTGGGAGGACTTGGGCAAATTATATCAAATCTCTGATACTTCAAAGATTAAACGAGATAATCCATATAAAGGACTCAGCATGGAATCTTGCCTATAATAAATATTCAATGAATGGTAGCCTGCTGCTACCACTACTTACCACTGACATAATATAAATGACTGTCCACCTTTTAGTACCTAGAAATGCCTATATCTTACAGTAATAGGCCACTGAGACATGAACATATCAAAGTTGGAAGAGAGTTAGAGAGCAAGTAATCCAAGAAGATATCATTGCAGAAGGGAAATTAACTCTCAGTTGTCAAAATGACCAGGCAATTAGTAGAGCACAGAAGAGACATTACAGCCAAGACCTCCTGGCTCAGAATTACAGCCAAGACCTCCTACTTTTTATTTTTGCTTCAACTTTTCCCAGATTTTTCAAACTGCCTGGCATTCTCTATTCAACTTAGCAGACAGGTTAATACTAGTGACTTATAGAAAATTCCATTCATCTTCTAGGCAGTTTTACAATAATAAGATAATCTTCTCAAGACCATTTAACCTCACGGTTGACTCTAGTTTCACTCTTCAAGACGTGGTGGGAAAGATTTTGCTGTCAGTGTTATTGAATGCCTGAATCATAGATGTGCCTAAAAGATTTCAAAAGTTCAAGCACTGTTTTGATTTCATTCTCTATGTCCTTTGAAAAACATTTTCTTAGGAGTGGAAAAAACCCCTTTTTCTTGAGTTTATAGCACTGTATTATAATGGTTAAAGGCAGAATTGGGTAAATTCCTCAATGAGTTAGGTATTTTCCTCTTTAGTTCCTTCTCTTGTCCACAGGCCACCATTTTATAGCTTTCAAACTGGAGCCAACAATACCTAAAAATCTAAGTTCCTACTGATTCAATACTGAACGACTTCATCTTTGAGTCAAGATGGCAGGACACCAGGGCACCTATAATTTATGACTACATAAACAGATACTGTTTGTTCTACATCAACAAATTTTGGAGTTTCAGAGTCATTTCAATCCTTCTTCACATAGCACTGTAGGGATAGACTGTTTGCAATGTGGGTTTTGTAGCTGTATCATCTCATTAAAAATTATTGTTAGACTATAGTCCTATTAGATTATGATCAATACTTTACAACTAGAAAGTCAGAATGAGAAGGTGAGACCCCATTTGAGTTAATTTTGCATTATGTTGCTTCTACTACATGGATCTGTTTCAAGTATCATTTAAGCCACTGGGTGAAATTGAGTTTGAAATGAGAAATGTCTGATTTACAAAGATCTTTTTATCTTACCATCCATCCTAAGCCGTACCAGATGTTCTAAGATACTCACCTCAATTACCACATAAAGGAAGAGGTTCCCATACTTCCACACTCTTTCTAAAAACACATGTCAGCAGTTCATTGTTTCCATGGCTGTAAGAGACATAAGTGTGTTCCTGGCACTTTGGGAGGCTGAGGTGGGAGAATTGCTTGAGTCTAAGAGTTTGAAACCAGCCCGGGCACTATAGAGAGACTTCATCTCTAAAAAAATAAATAAATACAATGTGTTCCTAGTGCTTTACATTTCTTTCCTTCTCCTACGATAGGTTAGGGGTACAAACATTTTCTCCAAATCAATGTATGCCTTTTGTTAGTGCCAACGGATTGTTTTTCTCAAACATTGCTATAAATGGTGATTAGACTTCTAAGATGACCACACAAAAGAAGTATGTCAATTACTTCAGGAGTTAACTCAGCTTTGGATGGCTGGGATGGGAACTAATGATGAATCTCAGAATTATTATTTCTGGGAAATGTCACCCATGCTCCAAAATGCAGACTATAAATCTTCAGAACATAACCCATATGGAAGTTGGGGACTTCTTATACTTCAATCAGGTTTCAAGTCTGGATGGCATTTACTCAAACATTTTCTTAACAATATAATTTGATGTTTGGGAAACAGTGCAAACTCAAGTAACAGATTCTAAAAATATAATAATGAATACATTACATGAAAAACTTCAAAATGTAAAGCATTAATGCAAATGAAAGAATACTAGACATATTAAGGAAGGCATTCTGATACTGGTAGCCAAAAATATGTCTTCTTGGATAAATAAATGTTATGGTTGATATATACATTTAAAAGATGCAATGGGTCAATGTTAATCATATCGCCCATTGTACTTTTATACTTTGAAAGCACTGAAAGATCCAGTAGTGAGTCATAACTGTGACTTCCAAACTAGATCAATTTTGAAGGAAACTGATTCCTGAGACTAGCTGATAAATGTCATTTGTAATGGGAAACATTTGCTTTCTGGCTAGTTTAGCACATTTAGGTAGACAGTAATGAGTTGCAGCTGAAGGGTGGAGATCCTCTAAAAAGAAGTATATTTTTTCTTTGCCAAATATAATGAAAAAAGTATTTCTTCCAACTATCCCACTATTGATAGTCATTCAAGAAAGATTCTTGCAATGTGACTCTTTCACAGAAAAGGAAAACCCACTGGAAAATCAGAAGAGAGAATTATTACAGCCCAATAAATAGTATGGAGCTGTAAGAAGAATAATCAACATTTATCACTATAGAAACAAAGACACAAATTAAAACAAAGAAGAAATACAGCTTAAGGTACAGGAAAATAAATGTATGATAAACCACATATTAGCGTGGACTAGTTTATGTTTTAATTACAAATAAATCCCAAATCTCAGGTGCTTAAGACAGCAAAGGCTTATTTTTCATTATGCTACATGTTTAGCATGGGTTTGCAAGAATGCTTTGCTCTGTTATTTTCTTAATCAACATGGGACATGGAAGGGAGCACTAAGGTACCTGTCACTGGCAATGAAATGCCTCCCCCAAGAAGAGTCCACACATCACTTTCAGTTTCATTTCATTGGCCAAAGCAAATCACATGGCCATGAGCAATATCAGTAGGACAAAGTTCAGTTCTACCATATGCCTAGAAGAAAGCAAATTAGAATATCTGAGAACAGCTGTTTGACACACTTACAAAAGAAAGACTAGTTATAGGCCAAGGATCATTACATGCAAAGAGAGTCTATGGAACTATTAATATCAACCACTGGAAGGTATTTGTTGACAGCAAAAAAAATAACTTTTCAAATTTACTACTAATCAATACATGAACTTGAGGATCTAGAAAATGTATTGCTTAAGTTGAAAAGAAGGACATAAGTCATCATGAGAAATGGTCCTAACATAAATTTCAGGCAAAACTTTATTGGTCTGGCCAGGCAAGTTGGCTCATGCTTGTAATCCCAGCGCTTTGAGAGGCGGAGGCAGGTGGTTCACCTGAGGTCAGGAGGTCAAGACAAGCCTGACCAAGGAGGCGAAGGTTGCAGTGAGTCGAGATCGCGCCATTGCACTCCAACCTGGACAAGAGCAAAACTCTGTCTCAAAAAAAAAAAAAAAAATCCAACCAAACAAACAACAAAAAAACTTTATTGATGACAATATATTTGCTGTATGAACTCAGCAAGTCAAGGACATTTTCTAACCAGTTTTATTAGGAAGCCTGGTTTTTGTTAGTAGACTTCAATCTTTTATTTATTTATTTTTTGAGACAGGGTGTCACTCTGTCACCCAGGCTGGGGTGCAGTGGCACAATCAGAGTGCACTGCAGCCTCAGCTTCCCGGGTTCAAGTGGTCTTCCTACCTCAGACTCCCAGGTAGCTGGGACTACAGGTGTGCACCACCACGCCCAACTAAATTTTGTATTTTTTGTAGAGATATGGGGTCTCACCACGTTGCCCAGGCTGACCTTGAACTCCTGGGCTCAAGCAATTCACCCTCCTTGGCCTCCCAAAGTGCTAGGATTATAGGTAGAACCACTGAACCTGGCCTTTTATTTTTTTCAAGCCAGTAGAAACTCCTTCCCCCCAACCCGAATTGGGCCCCCAAATAAAATCTTATGTAGCACCATAGATATAAAAACAGAGTAGTAGTAGAGTTACTTAAACTGGGATTGGAGGCCCAGATGCCCCACAGTGGTCCTGAGACACTGGAATACCCTGGAATATTCTAGAATATAGTTTTACAAAACACTTGTCAATAGAAGAGTGTTCTTTGATTGTTAAACGATCAGAGCTTTAGTTTTCAAGAATTAAGGGCCAGGTGGTGGCTCATGAATATATAATCCCAGTGATGCAGGAGGCTAAGGTGGGAGGATTGCTTGAGGCTAGGAGTTCGAGATCAGCCTGGGCAATGTTGTAAGTAATTTTTGTCTTTACAAAAATTAAATCATTTTAAAAATTAGCTGCATGTGGTGGCATGCATCTGTAGTCCCCACTACTCAGGAGACTGAGGTGGGAGGATCTCTTGAGCCCAGGAGCTCAAGGCTGAGGTTAGCTACGATTGCACCACTGCACTCCAGCCTGAGCTACAAAGCGAAACTCTGTCTCAGAAAAAAAAAAAAAAAAGTCAAGAATTAGAGTGTAATAATGGAGCTCTGTATTCATTTCTATGTTAACCTATTTACTATGTTTTAAAGAAGTAGTACAATATTTATTCTCCAATTTAATTATGTGATTCATGTGACGATATTATTTGTATCTGTGGTTGTGTTATATGGACCTTAGTAATGTGTGTGTGTGTGTGTGTGTGTGTGTATGACTGAAAGAAAAGTTTCACAAAATAAAGCCTGCACTTACTACGTGCAATAAATTCTGACATACTCTCTTCTCTTCTATGCTGTTTTTAACAAATGCTATTTTCAGTCAATAAAATTATTTCACTACCCAATGAAGGATCACCACCACAATTTGAAAAAGCCCAGCCTGAGAGAAGTTTCTAGTTGCTAAGCCACAGGGATCTAGCCTGCTAAACATTTCCACTGGTGGTTTGAATTAGGGCATTGATTGCACATTGATCATTTCTGTAGATGACATGAAGCTGGAAGATGTAGCTAATATGACCTTAATAGGCGGCAATAATGGGTCCAAGAAAGCAACCTGAGGTTAAAAAGAACTAAATGTAGAACTCTACACCTGTGTCTAAAAGATGTAAGCCATATATGCCAAATAGAGGAAATAATTAAATTTTATTTATTTATTTATTTATTTATTTATTTTTTGAGACAGGGTCATACCCCATCACCCAAGCTGAGTGCAATGTCACAATCTTAGCTCATGACAGCCTCAAACTCTTGGGCAAAAATGATCCTTCCACCTCAGCCTCCTGAGCAGCTGGGTCTACAGGTGCACGCCACCACACCTGGCTAATTTTTAATTTTTCTGTAGAGGCAGGATTTCGCTTTGTTGCCCAGGTTGATCTTGAACTCCTGGCCTCAATCAATCCTCCTGCCTCAGTATTGGGACTGTAGGGGTGAGCCACCACACCTAGCTAAAATTTTAGTTTATTTTTGTGGAAGGAGATATGGCATAAAAGTCAAATATATGGAAAATATTTCAGGATTTTAATTTACTATAGGCACAATATAAGTCACCAGGGCTAAGTGTTTGCCAGGTAAAACTGAGATGAAAAACAATCAGATAGAGTCCTAAGAGCCTTCTCTGAGGCCAGAGCTCACCTGGACCCTTTTTAAAATTAATTAATTTATTTTTTTGAGAAAGAATCTTAACTCCGTCACCCAGGCTGGAGTGCAGTGGCATGACCTCGGCTCATTGCAACCTCTGCCTCCCGGGCGCAGGTGATTCTGCTGCCTCAGTCTCCTGAGTAGCTGGGATTACAGGCGCTCACCATCACGCCTGGCTAATTATTTGTATTTTTAGTAGAGACAGGGTTTCACCATGTTAGTCAAGCTGGTCTTGAACTTCTGGGCTCAAGTGATCTCCCTGCCTTGACCTCCTGAAGTGCTGGGATTACAAGCATGAGCCATTGCATGCCCGGCCTCACCTGGAGCCTTTTGTCTCTCTCTTTTTCTTTTTATCCCTGGAGCCTTTTGTTTCCCTTTTTTTTTTTTTTTGAAACATGGTCTTGCTCCGTCACCAGGCTGGAGTGCAGTGGTGTGATCATGGCTCACTGCAGCCTTGACTTCCTGGGCTCCAGTGATCCTCCTGCCTCAGCCTCCTGAGTAGCTGACACTACTGATGCTCACCACCATGCTGGGCTAATTTTTGTATCTTTTTGCAGAGACGAGGTTTTACTATGTTGCCCTGGCTGGTCTGGAAATCCTGAGCTCAAGCAATCTACCTGCCTCAGCCTCCCATAGAGCTGGGATTATAGGCATGAACCACCACACTCAGCCTTCGTTTTTTTCTTGGGACCACATTTTAATCAGGGGGAAAATGGCAGATGAGAACAAATTCAATAGGGATGGTAGGGAAAAATGACATCCCACAGGAATAGTTGAAAGAGCTAAGGATGCAGAACCTGAAAATATCAGACTAAAAAAATAACAGTCGGCCGGACGCGGTGGCTCATGCCTGTAATCCCAGCACTTTGGGAAGCCAGTGGGCGGATCATGAGGTCAGGAGATCGAGACCATCCTGGCAAACACGGTGAAACCCCGTCTCTACCAAAAATACAAAAAATTAGCCAGGAGTGGTGGTGGGTGCCTGTAGTCCCAGCTACTCGGGACGCTGAGGCAGAAGAATGGCGTGAACCTGGGAGGCGGAGCTTGCAGTGAGCCGAGACTCTGTCTCAAATAAAAAAGAGAAATAGCAGTCCAGGCAGGGTGCAGTGGCTCATGCCTATAATCCAGGGCTTTGGGGGGCCAAGGCAAGGAGGGTCGCTTGAGGCCAGGCATTCAAGACCAGCCTTGGCAACATGGAGAGACCCTGTCTCTACAAAGAAATTAAATAAATAAATAAATAAATAAATAAATAAATAAATAAAAGAAATACTGATCTTCAAGTATCGGAAAGTCGAATATGAAATCCCATCAAAGGATTATACCTGTTCCCTCTTCTCCTAGAGGGCAGAACCTCTCATTTGTTCATTCCTTCATTCCTTCCTTTATTTATTCATCCAACAAACATCTGTTGAGCACCTACCATGTATCTCTTAGACCAGGTATCTCTTTGTAGTACAGAGTACAAAAGCAACTCTCCTTGCCCCTAAGAATGCAATTCAGTAGGAATGAAGGACAGCATCCAGTTTCTGAAACTTGTGTTGGTGTCTTTTGTGGCAACACTGTTTCTTTGGGCCCACATGAGCCACTGAGGATGCGTGGCCTTCAATGTGTGATTGTTTTGTTGTCCTGACGTATAGTCTGTCGGCTTTATCTGGTCATGTCACCATCCAGTGAAAGAAAATCTTTCAGAAGCCCCCTGATACCTTCAGGACAAAATCTAAAATCCAGCCAGGCATGGTGGCTCATGCCTATAATCCCAACGCTTTGGGATGCGAAGACAGGAGGATGGCTTGAGCCCAGGAGTTTGAGACAAGCCTGGGCAACATAGCAAGATTCTGACTCTACAAAAAATTTAAAAATTAGCTGGGCATGGTGGTGCACTCCTGTAGTCCCAGTTACTTGGGAGGCTGAAGCCAGATATCTTGGGGCCAGGAGTTTGAGGCTGCAGTGAGCTATGATGGCACCACTGCACTCTAACCTGGGTGACAGGGCAAGACCCCATCTCTAAAAATAATTTTTTTTTTGAGATGGGGTCTTGCCCTGTGGCCCAGGCTGGAGTGCAGTGGCACCATCTTGGCTCACTGCAACATCTGCCTCCCAGGTTCAAGTGATTCTTTTGCCTCAGCCTCTCAAGTGGCTAGGACTACAAGTGTGTGCCACCACGCCCAGATAATTTTTGTATTTTTTGGTAGAGACAGGGTTTCACCATGTTGGCCAGGCTGGTCTCAAACTTCTGACCTCAGGGGATCTGCCCACCTTGGCCTCCCAAAGTTCTGGGATTACAGGTGTGAGCCACCTTGCCCAGCATAAAAATTAAAAAAAAAATTAAATGGCTCCCAAGGCTTGTTTTCAAAATCTCTCTTTACTTTCGTCAATATCTCCTGCCATTCTCCTAATATACAGCCCACACTCCCACCATTAAGAATAATATCCATGCTCTGCTTGTGCCAAGGTTTCTCTCTACCTTCACAATCCTGCCTGCCCTTCCCCAACTCAGTCCCTGGCTGACTCCTCTTTGTTCACATGACAGCTCCATCACCACCTACACTGAGAGGTCTTCCATGATTCCCATTGGCCATGTTTCAGGAGCTCCTCTGGGTATTCAAGGCACTCCATGAATAGTGACTGTCTGATCCTTATCCTCATTACCAGGCACAGCAGGGGCACAGAGCTGGTCCTCAACAAATGTTTAACTATATCAATGAATGAGGCTGAGCATGGTAGCTGACGTTTGTAATCCTAGTGCTTTGGGAGGCTGAGGCGAGAAGATCTCTTGAGGCCAGAAGTTTGAGACCAGCCTGGGCAATATAGCAAGACTCCATGTCTACAAAAAGAAAAAAGAATGAGTGATGCAAAATCACTCCATTCTCACATTGCTATAAAGAGACTGGGTAATTTATAAAGAAAGCAGCTTTAATTGACTCACAGTTCAGGAGCTGTTCAGGAAGCATGGCTGGGGAGGTTTCAGGAAACTTACAGTCATGGTGGAAGGCCATGACCATAACAGGAAGAAGAGAGAGAAGGGGGAGGTGCTACACACTTTCAAATAACCAGATCTTGTGAGAACTCACTCACTATCACGAGAACAGCAAGGGGTAAGTCCGCCCCCATGATCCAGTCATCTCCCACCAGGCCTCTCCTCCAATACTGGGGATTACAATTTGACATGAGATTTGGATGGGAACACAAATCCAAACCATATCACTCTGGAAGTTCAGGTTGCACCAAACAGACAGCTATTTATAAAGATTAAGGTGTCATTGACTTTCAACTTTGGATAATGAATCTAAATAAAGGAAATATGAGAGAGATCCTTAGAAACTCCACTTCTTCTAAGCCGAAGACCACTGTTGGCTGCAAACGCTAGTGCTGTTAGTGCTCTCCTAAACCTGCATCATGGAGACATAAAAAGAGGGGATGATGAATTATTGACAGTCATCATCAGATGGTTATCTCCATTTGCTGCTTTGGAAGTCACCCTTGCAACACAGGAGACAACTATCCTTTCTGTCCTGCGAGAAGGCTGGTACCACGCAGTCCGTGTGTCCGGGCATGAAAACCATCAGGCATGAAGGGCAGCACGTTGCCGGTGGGCCGTGCCAACCCAAGGAAACAGTGCCTCCTTTGAGAGACACAAAGAGCCACTGTCTTCGCCTCTTTTTTTCTTCTCCAAAAACTGTTAGAGTCCAAAACTTGCTGTGGAGATAACAAAGCCTCCTCAAAGACGGAGCAGAGGGCTCCAGTCATTTCACCTGGAGAATTCCAGCCAAAACCAGCCCACAGAACACAGCCCACGATATTAGGGTAGTCAAGCTCCCTTTTCACCTGGCCTGCAACCTGGAAGAAAAATAAGCTCCACTGAAAACAGAATGTCCCTTTTTTTTCCCAGCATCATTCTGGACTGCTCTGTCCTCATCAACAGAGGGACGATTCCTCTGTCAAGATGTTTTCTTGCTAATATTTACCCCACATGCTAGTGTTTTCTATGACAAGCTCATTATATCCACTTGATATAAGAGCATTAAGAATTATTTAAGCAGAGATGGAGTGACTATTCATAAGGTGAGTTCTGTGCTAAACAGGAGGTTGGACTAGCTGACCACTAAGATCCCTGTAATTAGGAGGTTAGTAGAGAGAATATGTAATTCATTCATTCAAACCCATGGTCCCCTGGTGGTCACATTAATAGCTAAATGGCTCAAATGTGGACAGAGCTGCCATAAATTCAAGCACAGAGGGCAAGGGTGATTAGGAGAGAAGGCTAAGGGTTAGGGATGCTGTTAGGAAAATTGCCTTAACAAGCCTAAACTGAGCACTTTCTGTATGTCAGGCAGGGGCTGGAGAAAGAAAGACGAAGCTCAGATTGTGTTTAGATGAGTCGTGAAAATGGACATGCACCCAGGCCATTACAATAAAATGGAATGGGTGCCACGGTGCTTATGTGCTATGCAAGCAGCATGGAGGAGGAGCCAGTGTAGAACATGTAGACAGCACGAAAGATGACTCATTGCAGGAGGTGACAAGTCAGCTTTCGCTTAGGAATGAATAACAACTGACATAGATTGGGAGGAGGGTGTAGAAAGATATTGCAGGTAGAGGGGCCAGCAATGCAACGCAAGAAGGCATGAGGGATCATGGCAGATTGGCAAGCTGCAGGTGGCTTCTTGGTATAGCAGCCGTGGAGGATGTCTATGAAAGCGGGACAGAGGCGGGCTGAGAAGTAGGTGGCAACCAGACTGGGAGGAACTTTCCTGCCATGGGGAATAAGAGCTACCTCCTGGGAGTGGCCTGGGAAGAGGCGGAGGCAAGAATTCAGAGAAGGAAAGAGACCACGCACACTGGATTTCCCAGCCTAATAGAAGATTCCTTTATTCTGAGCGTGGTGAGGGAGTGACTAAAGGGCCTGTGTCGACCGGGGGTCTGTGGCCCATGTAGACATCTCAGAGATGAGCTTGAATCCCCCACCTTCTATCCCCAACAATGCCCACTGCCGTGTAAGGCTCTGGAACTGTGTCCCGGGATGCGGGTGAGAAAACCCTAAGAAGCTCTAAAGTTAAATACCCTAACATATATATATGTTAAATATTCTAGCATCTGAGAGGTTAAGTAAATATCCTAGCATCCCAGAGGGTTAGGGCTCAGAGAATATGTGATTTTTAAAACTACATATATATATATATATATATATGTATATATAATTTTTTCTGCAGGTGAAATGACATATGTATATATACATATATATGTATACACATACATATATATATAATTTTAAAAATCACATATTCTCTGAGCCCTAACCCTCTGGGATGCTAGGATATTTACTTAACCTCTCACATGCTACGAACAATACAAAAAAATATGTATACTTGAATAGTATATTTGAATAGAATATTTACTTAACCTCTCACATGCTACGAACAATACAAAAAAATATGTATATATATATATATACATATGCCTGTAATGCCAGCCTGGCCTCAACTTGCATTTTTAAACTTTAATGCTATCATTATTGCTTCCTATAAGGCAGATACTTTTTTTTTTTTTTTTTTGAGACAGTCTCGCTCTGTTGCCCAAGCTGGAATGCAATGGCATGATCTCAGCTCACTTCAACCTCTGCCTGCTTGGTTCAAGCGATTTTCACATCTCAGCCTCCTGAGTAGCTGGGATTACAGGCGCCCACCACCACTCATGGCTAATTTTTGTATTTTTTATTTTAGTAGAGCCAAGGTTTTACCATGTTGGCCAGGCTGGTCTTGAACTCCTGACCTTAAGTGATCTGCCCGCCTTGGTCTCCCAAAGTGTTGGGATTACAGGCGTGAGCCACTGCTCCGGGCCAAGCAAGCACTTAAAATTTTTTTTTTTTTAATTATTATTATTTTTTGAGGATGGAGTCTCACTCTGTCACCCAGGCTGGAGTGCAGAGGTGTGATCTCAGCTCACTGCACCCTTTGCCTCCCAGATTCAAGCGATTCTCCTGCCTCAGCCTCCTGAGTAGCTGGGATTACAGGCACCCACAACCACACCTGGCTAATTTTTGTATTTTCAGTATAGACGGGGTTTCACCACGTTGGCCAGGCTGGTCTTGGACTTCTGACCTCAAATGATTCACTCATCTCGGCCTCCCCGAGTGCTGGGATTACAGGTGTGATACACCATGCCTGGCCAAGGCAGGTATATTTAAAAGGCAAATTTCCTGGAGATATTCTACTTTTGTAATCTTAATTGAAGTCTAAGACTATAGGAGTGTGTAGGGCACAAAAGGCCCTGGGTCTAACAGGGTTAATCTCTTTCTGAAATTTCTCCAGTCCTGGGTTTCCATAAGAGGGTCAGCAAATAAAAGGAAAGAGAGAAACTTCTGGAAGGTCTGCTGCTGCTGCTGCTGCTGGGACAGAAAGGGAACCCAAGGGCATCTAGTTTAAGATGATGCCAGCAACTCAGTCAGATATGAGAATCAGCCGAGCTAGCCAGTGGTCCAGGGCATCCTGGCTAGAGGCAGAAATTCCAGTTCCATACGATCTCCTGGCGTAAGGAGGAATCTACTACAGTCATGCACTGCATAATGACAGACACAGGGGCGACAGACACAGGGGCGGCCCCATAAGATTACAATGCAGTTGGCCGGGTACAAGTGGCTCAGGCCTGTAATCCCAGCACTTTGGGAGGCCAAGGGGGGAAGATCACTTGAGGTCAGGCGTTTGAGAACAGCCTGGCCAACAAGGCAAAACCCCGTCTCTACTAAAAATACAAAAATTAGCCTGTGTGGCAGCGGGTGCCTGTAATCCCAGCTACTCGAGAGGCTGAGGCAGGAGAATCACTTGAACCTGGGAGGTGGAGGTTGTAGTGAGCTGAGATGGTGCCACTGCACTTTAGCCTGGATGACAGGGCAAGACTCTGTCTCAAACACAAAACAAAACAAAACAAAACAAAACAAAACCCCAAAAAACAAGGTTACCATGCAGTTGAAAAACTCCTATCCCTAGTGGCATCGTCACTGTCATAACATTGTAGCACACTACGTTACTTACGTGTTTGTGGTGATGCTGGTGTCAACAAACCTGTTGTACTGCCAGTCGTATAAAAGTTTAGCGCATATAATTATGTACAGTACATAATACTTGCTAATAAATAATTATGTTACTGGGTTATGTACTTACTATACTATACTTTTTATTGTTATTTGAGCTTGTACTCCTACTTATTTTTAAAAAGTTAACTGTGAAACAGCCTCAGGAAGGGCCTTCAGGAAGTATTCCAGGAGAAGGCATTGTCATCACAGGACATGAGAGCTCTATGTGTGTTACCGCCCCTGAAGACCTTCCAGTGGGACAAAATGTGGAGGTGGAAGACAGTGATGTTGGTGATCCTGACCCTGTGTAGGCCAAGGCTAATGTCTGTTTGTGTCTTAGTTTTTAATAAAAAAGGTTTTAAAAGTAAGACAATAAAAATTAAAAAGTATAAAAATAGAGAAAAGCTTATAGAATAAAGATATAAAGAAAGAAAATAGGCCAGGCACGGTGGTGGCTCATGCCTATAATCCCAGCAGCTTGGGAGGCCGAGGTGGGCAGATCACTTGAGGCCAGGAGTCTGAGACAAGCCTGGCCAACACAGTGAAACCCTGTCTCTACGAACAATACAAAAATTAGCCGATCGTGGTGGCAGGCACCTGTAGTCCCAGCTACTTGGGAGGCTAAGGCACAAGAATCGCTTGAACCTGGGAGGCAGAGGTTGCAGTGATCTGAGATGGCACCACTGCACTCCAGCCTGGGCAACAGAGCATGAGTCTGTCTCAACAGAAAAAAAGAAAGATACTTTTATACAGCTGTACAATGTATTTGTTTTAAGCAGCATTATTGCAAAAGAGTCTAAAAGTTTTAAAAAGTCTAGTTTATAAAATAAAAAAGTTATCGTAAGCTAAGAGTAATTTATTATTGAAGAACAAAAAAATTTTTAAATAAATGTAGTGTTGCCTAAGTGTACAATGTTTATAAGGTAAGTCTACAGTAATGCACAGTAATGTCCTAGGCCTTCACATTCACCCACCACTCACTGACTCACCCAGAGCAACTTGCAGTCTTGCAAGCTCCATTCCTGCTCAGTACCCTATACAGGTATACCACTTTACTTACTTACTTATTTATTTTTTCGAGAATGAGTCTCGTTCTGTCGCCCAGACTGGGATGCAGTGGCACCATCTCGGCTCATTGCAACCTCAGCCTCCTGGGTTCAAGTGATTCTCTCACCTCAGCCTCCTGGGATTAGCTGGGATTACAGAATTGCTGGGAGTAGTTGAGAGTTACAGGCACCCACCATCATGCCCAGCTAATTTTTGTATTTTTGTAGAGATGGGGTTTCACCATGTTGGCCAGGCTGGTCTTGAACTCCTGACCTCAGGTGGTCCTCCTGCCTCTGCCTCCCAAAGGGCTGGGATTACAGGTGTGAGCCACTGTGCCGTGTAGGTATACCACTTTTTATCCTTTATACCATATTTTACTGTGCATTTTCTATGTTTAGATACACAAATACTTACCATTGTGTTAAAGCTGCCTGCAGTATGCAGTGCAGTCACATGCAGTGCAGATTTGTCACAGTAGGCTATACCATATAGCCTAGCTATGTAATAGGCTATGCCATCTAGGCTTGTGTAAGTACACTCTACAAGATACAATGAAATCATCTAACGATGCATGTCTCAGAAGGTATCCCTGTTGTTAAGCAACACACGACTGTATTTTTAAGTATTTGTAGTATGTGCCAGGAACACTCACCTGTGTAATCTGACTTAATTGCAGTGAGACTACTGTGAGATAGGTATTATTTCCACTTCACGGGGGTGGAAACTGATGATCAAAGAATTTAAGCATCTAGCCGGGCATGGTGGCTCATACCTGTTATCCCATCACTTTGGGAGGCCAAGGTGGGCAGATCACCTGAGGTCAGGAGTTCGAGATGAGCCTGGCCAACATGGCAAAATCCTGCCTCTACTAAAAATACAAAAATTAGCCGGGCATGATGGTAGACGCCTGTAATTCCAGCTACTTGGGAGGCTGAGGCAGGAGAATCACTTGAACTGGAGAGGCGGAGGTTGCAGTGAGATCATGCCATTTCACTCCAGCCTGGGGGACAGAGCGAGATTCTGTCTCAAAAACAAAACAAAACAAAACAAAAAAACCTAAAGAGTTTAAGCATCTTGCCAAAGTCAGAGAGCTAGAAATTGGAGGGCTGAGATTCAACATCGGGCTTTTCCCATCTCCAAATCCCATTTGCTTTTGTTTTTGTTCTTCCACCCCACCACTGATTAATTTTTATGCCAGATTCCTTCATTGTTTTTTCATGTGTTAAAAAGGGGATACAAAAGAGTTAGTAAAACAATTTTTACCTTCATTAAGGTGGAATGAGCAAATATGAAAATGTTTTGGAGGGAAAAGCTATAGGATAAATGTAAAGGGTTCTTGGGATAGAAAGAAAGGTGGGATTCAATTTTGCATCACTGAGACGCATATGCTCAAGTTCCCCTACTTAGCATCAACATACAGTGCAAAACCATTTTGATTCTAGTACTAGTACAGGAGAGGCAGGAATTAAAAAAACACTGTACTATCCAGTGACTGTTTTGAGGAGAAAAAAACTCCTTGGTGAGCTAATTTTGAACGTGAGGAACTGTTCCTTTATTGTCCAGCTGCTGCCTTTGAATCCTGTGTTTGCGTTACCAACAATTGCAACGAAAGTGTTTAATTTCAATTATTTATTATTCATATCCCTCCAACTTCCAAAGAGAAATGCAAGGCATAGAAATGAAGCTTTTTGAGTTTTCGTACACCAGATTCATATCTCAACTACTTGGTTTCACTGGTTTTGCTGATACATCCATTTAAAACTCACACAGCTGATACACACCCCGGTTGAGAGGGTTAGGCTATGGCAATTTACTCTAAAATTCAAATATTTGGATTTGATGCAGAGGTCGAATGCCAAGGCCATGCTGATCTACGACTGAAGAGCTAAAACATGAAAGTCTCCATCTTATTCTCTCCTGACCATGTCGCAGAGATGCTCTGTCGGCTTAATCTCTTTAATCTGCCTTGCTGCTTCCAAAGCCTCAATTATTTTGAAACCACGCAAGGGCCTGGTAGCGAGGCAGAGCCGGCTCCTGAGAGCAGTTTGTGGCTGGGACCAGATCCCTGCGGACTCTTTGTTCGGTCAGCAGAGGATTCTCTCGGTGGCCAGCTGAAGGCCTTTTCTTTGTGTCGTGATTGACAGGCATGAATTAAATATCACCCCACTGGGCTCTCTGATTGGTGAATGATGACGTATTACAAGAATGTCTTGGGAAAATGGTGTTTCATGATAACGGGACAAGACCAGAAAGGCTGGGCTTTTTCAGCTAATCCTGAACTTGACAACAGCAGAGACCTTGATTCTGGGCTCTGCATTTTATTTTATTTTTGTCTGGGTATGCCTTGTTCAGGCCCTTTAAAGGATGATCCTTAAATGGCTAAGAGAGGAGCAGAGGATGAAGCCCAAGGAAGTACAAATTTAGGAGAGAGAAAAGGATTGTTTCTTTAAATGACTGTTGTTTCTGTAGATGTGCTTTAAGGGCTCTCTTCTAAAATGAGCCTGGCATTGTCTTTGAGGCTTTTCTTCCTTCTCAGTTTATCAGCGAGGCAATTAGTATTCCTTAGGGCAATAATATGTGCTGCAGGGTCCTGGCTATTCCCAACATACACTGGCCTGGCGTTGCCTCGGGCATAAACAGCTCTGCACACACAATGCTCTGGTTTTGAACAAGCAGAAACAGTGTGATAAGAAAGTGCAGAGAGAAATGGAAGGGCATGGAAATGCACCCCAGTATCTGAGGTGACACAGCATGTCTGTGGCTATGTGGAGGAGGAAGGACATGGGGTGCAAGATGATAGAAACTAATCTGTCATCTAGCCTAACAGCCGGTGAGGGGTTGGGAGAAGGTTTATTTCAGAGTGAGGTCACTGACCTGGCTCAGTGGATGACACCCCAAACTGAAAGGATGATTGTAATGAGAGCTCTCACCGAGGCTGGGGGCAGCATTGTAAGTCTTTTTTTTTTAAATTTTAGATTCAGGGGGTACACGTGTAGGTTTGTTACAAGTATGTATTGCACAATGGTGAGGTTTGGGCGTCTAGTGTACCCATCACCTAAATAGTGAACATTGTATTCAATGGACAGTTTTTCAACCCTCATCCCTCTGCCAACCTCCCACCTTTTGGAGTCCCCATTGTCTATTGTTTCCATCTTTATGCCCATGTGTACCCATTGTTTTGCTCCCACTTATAAGTGAGAACATGTGGAATAAGTTATCTTAATTAAACACAACTTTTGCTTCTCACTTATAGAGAATTATAGCTCCCACTTGTAAGTGAGAAGCAAAAGTGGATCTTGACATGGCCAAGCTGGGGATGTGGTGTGATGTTTTTGCATTAATTTGCTTAGGATAAAGGCCTTCAGCTCCAGCCATGTTGCTGCAAGGATATGATCTCATTCTTTTTTTATGGCTGCATAGTATACCATGGTATTATATGTACCACATTTTTAAAATACAGCCCACTGTTGATGGGCATCTAAGTTGATTCTGTGTCTTTCCTATTGTGAGTAGTGCTGCAATAAACATACGAGTGCAGCTGTCTTTTTTATATAAAGATTTCTTTTCTTTTGGATAAATACACAGCAGTGGGAGTGCTGGGTCGAATGGTAGTTCTATTTTGAGTTCTCTGTGAAATCCCCATACTGTTTTCCTTAGAGGTTGTTACAAATTATACTCCCACCAATAGTATACAAGGGTTCTGTATTCATCCATTCTCACGCTGCTAATAAAGACATACACAAGTATGGGTAATGTATAAAGAAAAGAGGTTTAATTGATTCACAGTTTTGCATAGCTGGGGATGCCTCAGGAAACTTACAATCATGGCAGAAGGGGAAGCAAACACCTCCTTCTTTACATGGCAGCAGGAGAGAGAATGAGAGCCAAATGAAGGGAGAAGCCCCTTATAAAATCATCAGATCTTGTGATAACTTACTATCATGAGAACAGCATGGGGGAAACTGCCCTGATGATTCAGTTGCCTCCCACGGGGTCCCTCCCACCACACGTGGGGATTATGGATTACAATTCAAGATGAGATTTGGGTGGGGACACAGCCAAACCAAATCAGTTTCCCTTTTCTCTGAATCCACGCCAACATCTGTTGCTTTTTTGACTTTTTAATAATAGCCATTCTGACTGATGTAAGATAATCCCTCATTGTGGTTTTAATTTGCATTTCTCTGATGATTAGTGATGTTGAGCATTTTGTGAATGATATTTTTCTGGTGCATCTAAAATAAATTCCAATGTGAAACGAAACTGGGTCCTTAGGTTTGCCAAGTAGGCTTGCTACCAGTAATATCGATAGAAGAGAGCATTAGGGAAGAATCTTGTGCCCAGCTTTCAGTAAATATGGAAGTTGTTTTGCCATTGAGTTGGGCACAAAGATTCTTTCTACAACATTCGAAGAAGGGAGAAACATGTAAATGTTGGCTAAACTTTGGGCAGTAATAAGGTGATTTGTGCAAAAAGCTTGCTTTGCCTAGGGACTTCTTACTAGGTCTGGAAAGATAGTGTATTAGGCTAGAAGAACAAGGGCAGGATCATAACCATCCACTAGGAGAACTGATGGGCATGGTTCAGGTGAACAGGTCAGATTTGGATGATGCTCTCCAGAGGAATAACTGAATCTACAAGCCAGGCAGCTCAGTCATGGGCACATTGGGAATGGAGGGGTTGTTATAAGTTAAGACGCACACAGGGGCCAGGTGTTGTAGCTCATGCTTGTAGTCCTAGCACTCTGGGAGGTGGAAGAGGGTGGTAATCTGGTAAAACCCCATCTTTACAAAAAATACACAAACACACACACACACACACACACGTAAATTAGCTGAGCATGGTTGTGAGTGCCTGTAGTCCCAGCTACTGGGGAGGTTGAAGTGGGAGGATCGCTTGACCCTGGGAGGTTGAGGCTGCAGTGAGCTGTGATTTTGCCACTGCACTCCAGAACTGGGTGAGAGAATGAGACCCTGTCTCAAAAAAAAAAAGAAAAAAAGAAAAAGAAAAAGAAGCATACTGGGCACAAGGCTCATGAGATTATGGGGAAAGCTGGGAAAATAGTTCAAAATGCTGGCAAGAAATTAGAGAAACAGGTGGAGACCATAGCCAGAAATGTTCCCTGGAGAAGCAAAAGTGGATCTTGACATGGCCAAGCTGGGAATGTGCTGTGAATCCATGGCTCTGGTGGAGTGTGTTGGGTGTTGCAGGCAGAGGGTTCAAAGGGAAGGGAAGTACAAGGCAGACATTTAGGAGCACAAATCTAAGGTGTTAATCTCCTAGATTCCCTGACTGCTGGAAATGGCTTCCTTCTTTGGAGATTAAAGTTGGAGAGTTTTCCTATTCATATAAATTATAATCTGGGTCCTTGTTAAAAGACTACACAATTTGACTGAACTGCTGGTGACTGTGGTAAACACATGCCTGGGTGCTGAGCATTGATGCAGCAATGCCAGCTCCAGGGAGCCTTCCTACACTGGAAGGAAATGTGAGTAATAACAAATATGGTTTTTTAGCAGATAGACAGCTTGCTGAGCTGGGACATAGTACATCCCAACCCCCTCCCCACCATATTTTTTTCTTTTCCTAAAGCACTGTGTTGCTAGGAATACTTATTAGCTGTGTATTTCTTCAGTTCTTTCATGAATCAAAACAGGTCTGTCCTAATGTCTTGGATATGATTTCTGTCTCAAAATGTCCCTGAAGGGAATGGGATTATTAAATTGTAAGAGAAGTAGCCTGGGCAATGATAGAGTGTGTTCATTTGCTAGGGCTGCCATAAGAAAGTACCACATGCTGGGGGGCTTAAACAACAGAAATTGATTGTCTCACAATTCTGGAGGCTAGAAATCCAAGATCAATGTGTCAGCAGGGTTGGTTTCTTCTTCTCCTCTCCTTCTTCTTTTACTTTTTTTTGAGACAGAGTGTTGCTCTGTTGCCCAGGCTGGAGTGCAGTGGCATGCTCTCGGCTCACTGCAACCTCCGCCTCCCAGATTCAAGCAATTCTCCTGCCTCAGCCTCCAGAGTAGCTGAGATTACAGGTGTGTGCCACCACACCTGGCTAATTTTTGTGTTTCTAGTAGAGACAGGATTTCACCACGTTGGCCAGGCTGGTCTCAAACTCCTGACCTCAAGTGATCCACCCTCCCAAAGTGCTGGGATTACAGGGCATGAGCCACTGCGCTTGGCTAGGGTAGGTTTCTTCTAATGCATCTCTTCTTGGCTTGTAGACAATCATCTTCTCCCTGTGTCTTCCTTCACATACTCTTCTTTCTCTCTGTGTCTGTGTCCTAATCTCTTCTTCTTATAAGGACACCAGTCATATTGGACCAGGGCCCACCCTAATGACCTCATTTAACCTTAATGTTAGAGACTGAATGTTTGTGTGCTCCCCATCCGCAGAATGTATATGTCGGCATCCTAGCCCCCAGTGTGATGCTATTAGGGGGTGGAGCTTTTAGGAGGTAATTAAGCCATAAAGGTGGAGCCTTCATGATTGGGATTAGTGCCCTTAGGAAAGAAAGCCCAGAGGGCACCCTTGCTCCTTCTACCATGTGAGAACACAGTGGCCCTCATGAACCAGGAAGCAGGTGTTCACCAGACACCAAATCTGCCAGCACCTTGACTTCCCAGCCTCCAGAACCATGAGAAATAGCATTCTGTTATTTATAAGCCACCTGGTCTATAGTATTTGGTTACTGCTGTCCAAACAGAGTAGGACATTTTCTTATCTCTTTAAAGACTTTATCTCCAAAAATACTGTCATATTCTGAGGTACTGGGGACTTCAACATATGCATTTGGGAGGGAGAGGGATATAATTCAACCAATTACATGGAGTCATACCACTACTGGCCCCCAGGAATACTCAGAGATACAGCTGTTTTGGACTCTACAAGACTGTGGTGGAAGAGTCTTCATATAAAAACAGAACACTTATGGACCTGTAAGGAGTGAATTTTCATTTAATCAATCACAGACCCATTTATTATCATAACCCTGTTACCATACACATATAATTATCATGTCAGTATCAATAAATGTTTATGGAAAGAACAAATAACTCTTCTTTCTTTGAAAGAGGGATTTGAGGCCGGGTGCCATGGCTCACGTCTGTAATCCCAGCGTTTTGGGAGGCTGAGGTGGGAAGATTGCTTGAGGCCAGGGGTTCAAGACCAGCCTGAGCAACATAGCAAGACCCCATCTTTACAAAAAAGTTTAAAAGTTAGCAGGATATGGTGGCACAGGCCTGAAGTCCTAGCTACTCAGGAGGCTGAAGTGGGAGGATCATTTGAATCCAGGAATTTGAGGCTGCAGTGAACTATAACTGTGCCACTGCACTGCAGCTTGGGTGACAGAATGAGACCCTGTCTCTACAAATGAAAAAAAAAAAAAAAAAGATTTGACAGTTGAGAGGCAGACCAAGGTCTCAGGTTACTCTCCTGGATTGCTTCCTATTGAAGGACTTGTGGGCAGTCTCTAGTGGACTATAAAGCATCATGAATAATTAAAATTAAACAACGCTTGTCAAAATCAATGAATAGAGCACTCTTTATGACACAATACTGCAGTCTGTTGGCTTGGTCACCAATTTGGAAACTCCCTCGCCAGGTCCTGAGGCTGCCCACTCGAAGTATGAGGTCCTGCCCCGGCAGTGGAGGAAGAAATCCCCAGGAAAGAGCCTCCTTCTAAATGAGCTTCCAGGTTGGGGCACAGTGGCTCACACCTGTAATCCCAACACTTTGGGAGGCCCAGGCAGGAGGATCGCCTGAGGTCTTGGGGTTCAAGATTGGCCTGGGCAACATAATAAGACCCTAGCTCTACAAACAAGAAGAAATTAGCTGGGCAAGGTGATGCGTGCCTATAGTCCTATACACTCAGGAGGCTGAGGTGAAGGATGGCTTCAGCCCAGGAGTTAGTGGCTACAGTGAGGTATAATCACATCACTGCACACCAGCCTGGGTGACAGTGAGACCTTGTCTCTATAATTAAAAAAAAATAAAAAATAAGAAGTGCTTCTGGCCAGGTGCAGTGGCTCATGCCTGTAATCCCAGCACTTTGGGAGGCCGAGGCAGTAGGATCCCTTGAGCCCAGAAGTTCAAGACCAGCCTGGGCAACATAGTGGGACCCCATCTAAAAAAAAAAAGTGCTTCTGTGACAGTGGCGAGATTGGCAGGGAGGGGAATGAGGATTTTCCATGTCAGCCCCAGTCCAGACTAGAACCAAACAAACCTCCTGGTTAATTAATGAGCCTGCTACATACAAGTTCATGGGAAGATGAGCCCTGACTAGAATGTGAGCCTTGTCCTGGAGGGTTCTAGCTTTAGTCTGTTGACTGTGTCTGCTGAAGACAAGTCCCTGCTCTGGGAACATAGTTTTCCCTTAGCTAATCTTTCATCATAATCACTGCAGCCATGAGACAGGCCCATGTCAGGAGTAGCTCCAAGTCAACCCAGTCCTTAGAAGGAGGGGTGAAGCTGTGGGTCAAAGCCAGGAAAAGAGGTGAGAAATTGAGTTCTGTGATGTCTAAGGGCCAAGGACGGGCTCATTCTTTTTTTTTTTAATTGAGGTGAAATATACATAATACAAAATTTACCATTTAACCTTCTATTTATTTATTTAATTTGAAACAGGGTCTTGCAATGTTGTCCAGGCTGGACTCAAACTCCTGAGCTCAAGCAATCTTCCTACCCTCGCCTGCCAAGCAGCTAGGACTATAGGGAAGCAACACCACACCCAGCTACTTTTGTAAAACTTTCTGTAGAGATGGGGTCTTGCTATGTTACCCAGGCTGATCTTGAACTCCTGGGCCCAAGAGCTCTTCCTGCCTCGGTACTGGGATTACAGGCATAAGCCATTGTGCCCAACCCTAGGCTGATTCTTCCAGCTAGGCATCTCAGCCCATATTTAAGCCCAGGAGGGAACAATAAGACCAAACAGAGACATGCACAGAGCTCTGGAACTGAGGAGAAGATGGGAAGAGAAAGCTGGGCAAAGAGAGAACCCAAGTCCAGGCAAGGAGTCTGGGCAGCAGGAACTCCATCCCCAGCCTTCTTTTTTTTGAGAGAGGGTCTTGCTCTGTTGCCCAGGCTAGAGTGCAGTGGCATGATCTTAGCTCTCTGCAACCTCCACCTCCCGGGTTCAAGTGATCCAACCACCTCAGCCTCCCAAGTAGTTGGGACTACAGGTGTGCACCACCACACCTTGCTAATTTTTGTACTTTTAGTAGAGATGGGCTTTCACCATGTTGGCCATGCTGGTCTCAAACTCTTGATCTCAAGTGATCTGCCCGCCTCATCCTCTCAAAGTGCTGGGATTGTAGGCATGAGCCACCGTGCCCAGCCTATCTGCAGCCTTCTGAGATATTGTTTATCAGGAAGCGTTTCTGCTTTTAGATGATGCATCTCCTTTGGATCCCATAGCTCTATATCTGTACACTTCTACCATCTGTGCCACTTTCTACATTAGAGGTTTATTTATATGTGTATCTTAAGTTTCCTACTAAACTATAAACTTCCCTAGGGCAGCAACTATACCTCATTCATTTTGGAAGCCCCAATAGCACCCAGCACTATCTCTGGATTGTAGCTCGTGGGTAATAACTATTTAGTAAATAGATGAACCTAATATTAAACATTGAAGAAACAAGTCTACTCATTTCCTGGGGTTCTTCAAGGAAAGCACTACCACTCATGTCTGCTTAGATACTATTATTAATAGTGGTTGAGTAATAGTAATAATACCACTGAGGAAAAATTAGGACACATCCAAAATATGTGCAATTCCAGATCTACCACAAATTGTTTCTATCCCGGGTATTGGGGATAATCTAAAAAGAGCTCTAAAAAGAGCTCAGGGGAAAGGTTATCAGAAGAATAAAGCATCTGGAAGCTGCCAGGTGAAAAACAGTTCAGTGAATCGACTATTTGGCTCAGAGACAAGAAGACTAAGGAGAGAGACATCATAAGTGTTTGCAAATATCTGAAAGCCTTTCTTGTAGAAGAGGAAGCAGACTCAGTTTTGCTGTAGAGGTAGAGCCAGGACCAGTGGATTTAAGAGCAAGGAGACAAAATTCAAAATACAAGAGAACTGTTAAACTTTTAAATTAGAGCTCTCCAACAATAGAGTACACTGATAAGATCATGAGCTCCCTGTCAACACAGACACAGTCAAAAATGCAGTAGGAAGGAAAATACAAATGGGATCTGAAAGATTCTCCTTCTGACCATTGTCGCTCAGGCTGGAGTGCAGTCAGCACAATCTCAGCTCACTGCAACCGCTGCATCCCAGATTCAAGTGATGCTCCTGCCTCAGTCTCCAGGGTAGCTGGGACTGCAGGCATGCGCCACCACACCTGGTTAATTTTTGTATTTTTAGTAGAGAGAGGGGTTCACCATGTTGGCCAGCTGGTCTCGAACTCCTGACCTCAAGTGATCCACCCACCTCAGCCTCCCAAAGTGCTGGGATTACAGGCATGGCCCCATAGTTTTGATTTCTATGTCTCTAATCATTTCCTTAGAAAAAAAAAATGGCCAAGGCATGGTGGCTCATGCCTGTAATCCCAGTGCTTTGGGAGGCCAAGGTGAGAGGATCACTTGAGACCAGAAGTTCGAGACCAGCCTGGGCAAAAGAGCAAGACCCTCTCTCTACAAAATAAAAAATAAAAAAAGGTAGCTGGGCATGGTGGCACTTGTCTGCAGCCCTTCCAGCTACTTGAGAGGCTGAGGTAGGAGGATTGCTTGAGTCCGGGAGTTCAAAGCTGCAGTGAGCTATGATTTTGATATTGTGATACTGCACTCCAGCCTGGATGATGGAGTGAGACTCTATCTCCAAGAAAAAAAAAAAAAAATCCTATTCGGTTTCAGGGATGCAATATCCTCTTTATCTCTCTGAGAATATTAACTCTGTGTCCTCAGAAAAAATGAGCTTCTGCTTATTGAGTTTGATATCACTCTTCAGGATATTGGTTTTGTAAAAAATGATTGCCCATTCTTAGGTGTGAACTCATATGATGGCTGGCGTGTCCTTGTAGCCTGTCTAGAGTGATTTCTCTGCTTCCCAGCATTCTCAAGAAGGAGTGAGCTATACCTACCGCCAAGTGGGCTATACCCACAGTCAGTCTCCTGGATATGGGGACACCCCATTATTTCTGAGCGTTTACAAGGCTTCTTCCAAAGCTCACATTCATTGCTCCTACCCAAGGGCAGACACCTCTACTTGGCAAAGAGAGGTTGGAGCTTATCTCATCTGGCTGCTCCTAATGCATGTCGCAAGCCAGTTACCCCCAGGTTTGCCTCTGGGCTCCCCTCTTACTCCTCACAAGCTGTACCTCCCAGCTTGGGGTTGGAGGCTTGGAGCATTCCAGAATGACTTCCTCCTTCTACAACAGTCATTTGCTTTCAGAAAAACAGCCTCCTCTATGAACCAGCTCTGCCTGCCTTCCCTTATTTAGATATTCCTTCTTATTTCTGGTCCTCCAAGAATACCCCTTCCTGTTCTCCAGCCCTATTATGGGTTTATTATTTTAAACTTGTAATCTCTTTTCTGTCATTTTTAGGCATCTGTGCTCAGTTAACCATCTTAATTCAATCTCCTGTCTCTTCCAATTCTAAACGTTATAATTTTATAAATGCAAAGGGGAAAGTAAACAAAAAATACAGTCATTACAAAAATAGCTGATTTTAAAGCTGTGTTTTTTTTTCTAATTACATCAACAATTAGATAGGTAGTGATCTACTACCCATTACTATGGGTAGTGACCTCTACAAGTCTTAGCAAACACAAAAACATGTCATCTGCCACACTAGACACCTGGAAAGTCTAGCTACAGTTTAAAGTGAATTAATTTAAATTTGTATCAAAGTAACTCATCAAAGTAGTTTTAGAACTTTAAGCCCCCTGGCCAGGCGCAGTAGCTCACGCCTGTAATCCCATCAATTAGGGAAGTTGAGGCGGGTGGGTCACTTGAGGTCAGGAGTTTAAGACCAGCCCGGCCAACACAACAAAACCCCATCTCTACTACAAATACAAAAATTAGCTGAGCGTGGTGGCGCACACTTGTAATCCCAGCTACTTGGGAGGCCGAGGCAGGAGAATTGCTTGAACCCAGAAGGTGGAGTTTGCAGTGAACCGGGATTGCACCATTGCACTTCAGCCTGGGCCACAGAGTGAGACTTCATCTCAAAGAAAAAGAAACAAACAAGTAAAAAAAACTTTAAGACCCACCTCCCAGGCCTCCCCAGCTGGAATCCTGCTTTCTAATGATATCTACTTCAAAACTATCCCCTATAGCATTTTCCTCCGTCATTCTTAGTAACGTGTTTATGGCACCATGTTTCACGGAATCCCTTTTGAAATGTAATCGTCTGTTATCCTAGATGAGGATTTGGCTTTCTTACCCCTTCTGCTGTCCCGACTTCTCATTCTTCCTAACTTATATCATAAGTTTTGGGTAAATCAATATTTGGAATTCACATTATTATGACTATGTAAATGTTTTTTATTTTTTGGCTGAGGTAAGTAGAAGAGCATATGTTCCTTTTCTTATTTAAAATTTTAAAATGTTTTTTTTTTTGCTTTGCTTTTTATATTGCAAGATATCATCATGCAAAGTCCCTAAATGTTCCTGGAGTTATTGACTCAATATTTTTTTAAATTTGTGCAATCATTAATTCTAAATACTCCAATAGCTCTGGAATATGCCTCTTGATTCTATTTTTCACACAAGTACATCGGTTTTGTTTTGTTTTGTTTTATCCAGGAGCTCTTCTTCTTGGAGACTTCTCTCCTCATAGTCTAACCTGAACTGGTTGTTTCCTATGCCTCCCATATAGCCACCACCTTGTGTTGCATTCTCTGGTTTCTATAATTTCCGTTGCTTGCTTTCTCTCTTATTTTTCCAAAGAACATCATTCCGCATGTCATACACACTTGTGTATGAAAGGTAAAATACTTGTGGATTTAAATATGTGAAAATACATATATTTTGAGACAGAGTCTTACTCTGTTGCCCAGGTTGGCAGGCAGTGGTGAGACCTCGACTCACTGCAACCTCTGTCGTCTCCTGTGTTCAAGTGATCCTCCTGCCTCAGCCTCCAGAGTAGCTGGGACTACAGGCACGTGCCACCACACCTGGCTAACTTTTGTATTTTTGGTAGAGACAGGGTTTCACCATGTTGGCCAGGCTGGTCTCAAACTCCTGACCTCAAGTGATCCGCCAACCTCAGGCTCCCAAATTGCTGGGATTACAAGTGTGAGACATCCACACCCAGTCCACGAAAAGATCTTTTTTTTTTCTTTTTCTATCTTTATACTTTGTTCATAATTTGGCTGGATATAGAAATTGAAGTTAAAAAACAAAGTCCCCTCGGGTTTTTTGAAGATCAAAAGCTAATCCATTGATCTGTAGCTTCTGCTATTGTTATGAAGAGATTCAATGCCATTTTGATTCTTGATACTTTTTTTGTAAACTGTTGTGTATTTTTTTCCTCTCTAGAAATTTTTAGGATCTTCTCTTTATTTTTTTTAGGTTCTAGAATTTCCCAGTGATGTTTGTGGTTTGGGTCCTTTGTGGTAGGTGTACAACAGGCCCTTTTAAATCTAGAGACTCAGATTGACAATAATTGCTTGTTTCCTAAGTGTGTGGGATGGAGTTAGGGTGGGTGGGTGGGTAGGTATCATGTCTGGATATATAAGGAAAAGGAGACAATCTATATTGTGTATGTAGTCTTTTTTTCTTTTTTTTTTTTTGAGACAGGATCTTGCTCTGTTGCCCTTGCTGGAGTACAGTGGTGTGATCATAGCTCACTGCAATGGGGACCTCCCAGTCTCATGCAATCCTCCCACCTTAGCTTCCTAAATAGCTGGGACTACAAGAGTGTGCCACCAGGCCTGGCTAATTTTTAAAAATTTTTTTGGAGAGATGGGGTCTTGCAATATTGCCCAGGCGTGTCTTGAACTCCTGGCTTAAATGATCTTCCCTCCTCGGCCTCTCAAAGTGCTGGGATTACAGGCATGAGCCGCCATGCCTGGCCTGTGTAGGCAGTCTTTTCATCCAATAGCCACCTTTCCAGTTCTGTGCCTAATACAATCTTCCATATTAGTTGGTGATTCCAAAACATGATGCTCTCTGGGGCTCTGGTGGGGGTAAGTATGAAAAATGACTCTCTTTTCTTTGTTTTTCCCCCTTTGCAGGCATTTAGATGGTTGGGGTTCTCAAATCTGCATAATATCTCATTCATCTATTTTCTTAGTCTTCTAATGAGACATTAACATATCATTCATTGGTCTATCCGACTTTTTACTTTTTTATTCCTGACATTTTATTATTAACATTTTGTTAGATTTATTAGGTGTTTGTTAAACCTGCCATATTTAATCAAAAGTCTAAGGATTTGTTAGAGTGAGTCTTTGAAGCCAGAAATGACCATAGTTTGCTGTCCATGGAATGACTGGGGGACACGTTTCTGAACAGGACAAAGAATAGGGATGGCCAGACGCGGTGGCTCACGCCTGTAATCTCAGCACTTTGGGAGGCTGAGGCAGGCGGATCATGAGGTCAAGAGATTGAGACCATCCTGGCCAACATGGTGAAACCCCATTTCTACTAAAACTACAAAAATCAGCTGGGCACCGTGGCACACGCCTGTAGTCCCAGCTACTCAGGAGGCTGAGGCAGGAAAATCGCTTGAACCCAGGAGGCAGAGGTTGCAGTGAGATCGCGCCTCTGCACTCCAGCCTGGGCAACAGAGTGAGACTCTGACTCAAAAAAAAAAAAGAAAGAAAGAAAAAGAAAATAATTATAATAATGCCTCACACCTTGTAAGTATTATATACGTGTTTGCTGTGATTATTGCTATTATTTCAAATGACAGGTGTTGCTTTGTATTTTTTAAGAAAACCATTAGAAGGAAAACAAATCAGAATAGTCTGCAGCTGTTGATCAAATACAAGAGGTGGAGCTCATTCTGTAGGAACTAAGCCTCAAATGACATACGAGGACTGCTTTAGGAAGACCCACTAGATTCTTCTGCTGTATGAGTTGTTGGTATTTCCAAGGTGATTGTTAAAGTTGGCCTAATTAAGCCACATGTGCCCAGAGTGGGTCGGGGATACTCCGCGTGGGCTCACGTGGCATCCCTGGATGTCCTCTTCCCTTCTCTTCAGGAAAGCCCCTTTATTTATTATTTTTATTTTTTGAGATGAAGTCTTACCCTTGTCACCCAGGCTGGAGTGCAGTGGCATGATCTTGGATCACTGCAAACTCTGCCTCCTGGGTTCAAGCAATTTTCCTGTCTCAGCCTCCTGAGTACCTGGAATTACAGGCACCCATCACCATGCCTGGCTAATTTTTGTACTTTTGGTAGAGACAGGGTTTCACCATGTTGGCCAGGCTGGTCTTGAACTCCTGACCTCAAGTGATCTGCCCGCCTCGGCCTGCCAAAGTGCTGGGATTACAGGTGTGAGCCACCACGCCCGGCCCAGGAAAGCCCCTTTCTTATTTGATTCCTTTCAATAAATAGCAGCTGTGTGCTTGGAAGGGTACGACGAACTCAGGATTTGGATGGGAAGTTTTTGTGGGAAGTGGGATGCTATGCTCTGGCGGATCTGTGACATTGAACCCTTGTCTGATGTGAGAAAAGAAAGGGGCTGGCAGGGGCTGGGACCCACACAGGAGCCAGAGGTCAGCAAGCTCTAGCAGACATCCGGATGCCCTAACCCTGACTTCTTCCGTTCCAAAGGAGGACCTCTGGCGTGCTGGTAAGAGCCCGAATTCAGAGTCTGTTTGATCTGAGTTCCAGTTTTATCCCTGATTCAATTTCTCACAGCTTTATGAACTTTGCTTTCTTCATCTGTAAAACAAATACTTCTTAGTGTTGTCATGTAAATAGATGAGTTTGCATATGTAAAAATTGTCTGGTGTATCCTAGAACTCCCTTTGCTCCCATTTTTTGCTCCTTTTCCCACTGTACATAATTATCAGTCCAAAATATAACTCCCAGATTCCCACAGCAAGACAGGATCTGGCCCAGGCAGCACCGGAATGCAATTACACTGCTCCACTGCAATTATATTACTATAGGACACTCACTTTTAAAGGATCTGCAGAGGTTAAATTTTTCAGGACTATCTGAAATTCTCTCTGATAATGACTTGTTTTGCTCAGCAATTGAATAATGTTGTATTTAATCAATTAAACAGTATTTATTAAGCCCTGTCCAATATCCGGGTAACATGGAGGACACAGAGGAAGAAAAAAAGAGCTTACAATTTTGTGAAAGAAACTAAACAACTAGATAAGTCGTCTAGAACTAAACCAAGTAGTGGACTACGGACAAAAGCCTGGAGACTTGTTGAATTTCAGAGTGGGAGACACCTTGATGGCTTTCTTCACCCAGCTGTGCAATAGAGCCTAGCATTCATCTCCACCTCTGCAGAGCTAACCGGGATTTAGGGAGTTTCATGCTAATGTGGGGTGGGGTCTGGGGGATTCTGGGAATGTGTGCACATGCTGAATTGTCTTCAGGAGCCAAAATGCTTTCCCTGCTCAGAGCTGTTTTAGTACAGGGTTCTTTTCTCATCTTTCTGGGAAAAAGAAAAAACCCAAAGGGAGGATGCTAGTGCATACAGCAAGTTCTTTTGAGAACATGTTCTGTGCCAGGCTCAGCTGCCTACCAGTTTTTAATTTTTTGGCAATTTGCTAGATGTAGGACCTCATTTTTAAAAATTGCTCTCTTCTCTAGAGTACAGATTCTTATCCTGCCTGCACCCCTCCATTTTTCTCATAGAGAATAGACTTCTGTTTCAGGCATCCATGATATACTTGGCATATATCTACATTACTTCTCATTCATAGATCTTCAAACCCTCTGAAAAGAGAACTAAAAATGGGCCAGGTGTAGTGGCTCACACCTATAATCCCAGCACTTTGGGAGGCTGAGGCTGGCGGATCGCTTGAGGTTGGGAGTTCGAGACCAGCCTGACCAACAGGGTGAAACCCTGTCTCTACAAAAAATAGAAAAATTAGGCAGGTGTGGTGGCGGGCACCTGTAATCCCAGCTACTTACAGGCTGAGGCAGGAGAATGGCTTGAACCCAGGAGGCGGAGGTTGCAATGAGCCAAGATTGTGCCACTGCACTCCAGCCTGGGCGACAGAGTCAGACTCCATCTCAAAAAAAATAAAACGAAACAAAAACCACAACTAAAATCAGCCAGTTAGTGCCCTTCAATTAAGGTTCTGTTTATTGGAACTAGATATTGATTATCGGCAAATGCCTCTGTTTTTTCCTCTCTCTTCTCTTGTAGAGGAATTGGAAGGTCATTGTTGCCATGCTAACTTCTGCTTTTCTTCTTTTCTTTGCTACTTCTACCTTTCATTCTGATTTGATCCATAGTGATACTATTTTCCCTTAATTGGATTGGGTGCTCCGCAGGACTGGAAAATTCCTAGTTTCTGTCTTGCAAATAAGTAAAGGCAGATCCATGCAGAAGAGTAATGCTTTCTTGGTTCTGGCTTTCGTCTGCTATTGCAGTACCTCTGGGACCCATCTAAGTCCATACCAATCTTCTTGAGGGGTCCTAGTTAATGTTTCACGTGGGTTTGCAAATATGTCTTTTGAGTGTTGGCCATTTCTTTTGGCTCCTGTAGGAAATGCCACCCCGGAAGTTGTAGCTCAGCCCCTCATCTGAACAAAAGTACTGATACTTTGCTCTCATCAGCTGCAGCTGAAGTCACCCACAACCACTGAAGACATCTTTGCTCTAGGGATGCTGGGGCTGATGTTGGGGTGTCTCCGCCAACACTGTGCTGAGACTGCCAGTGCCATTATGATGGACTTGCCCACAGACACAGCCCTAGTTCTCATTCTGGGCTGGGGTCTACAACCCCTTGTGGGGCAGGCACCACCAGAGCAGGTGCTGGCCTGGGGGCTACAAATAGTGATACTGTGTGCTGCTTCCCAGGGCTTCAGTCTCAGGGTGTCCATGGCTCCCTATGCAGAGGTGGCCTTACAGAAGTAGGGATAAACCTTCCCCATCACTTTTAGGGCATCCTCTTCTACCTCATACCAATGCAGTCCCGTTTTATGCTCCCAAAGTCTCACAAAGAGTTTTGTATGAGAAAGTCGTTTTTGTTTTTTTTTTTTGAGATGAAGTCTCCGTCGCCCAGGCTGGAGTGCAGTGGTGCGATCTTGGCTCATTGCGACCTCTGCCTCCCGGGTTCAAGTGATTCTCCTGTCTCAGCCTCCCAAGTAGCTAGAACTATAGGCACACACCACCATGCCCGGCTTGTATTTTTAGCAGAGATAGGGTTTCACCATGTTGGCCAGGCTGGCCTCGAACTCCTGACCTCAACCAATCCGCCCACCTTGGCCTCCCAAAGTGATGGTATTACAGGTCTGAGCCACCATGCCCGGCTGAGAAAGCACTTTCATACTTGCCTGCCTCTTTCTTGCATCAAGATTCTGATGCTTGTTTGCTGGGAGAAACTGGTGGAAACATCTATGTTCCAGACAGCATGCTGTTTGCTCCTAGCACACTGAGCATGCTGTTGAAGCACACTGTTGAGTGCTTTCCCAGGCTTGCTCCAGTCTGTCAAATCATAAATCTACCTCCAACTGTCCTTCCAAATTCCAGTCATAAATGCAGTTTTTAAATCTATTTTGTGACAGAGAAGTATGACACTATGATTAATAAAACAACTTCTAGCTGGATGCAATAGCTCACACCTGTAATCCCAGCACTTTGGAAGGCTGAGGTGGGAGGATCAGTTAGGCCCAGGAGTTTAATATCATTCTAGGTGACCCCAGCCATAGCAAAACCCCATGTCTACAAAACATTTTTAAAAATTTAAAAATTAGCTGAGAGTGATGGTATGCACCTGAAGTCCTAGCTACTTGGGAAGCTAAGATAGGAGGATCCCTTCAGCCCAGAGTTCGAGGCTATGGTGAGCTGTGATCTCCCTACTGCACTCCAGCCTGGACAACAAAGTGAGAACCTATCTCGAAAACAAAACAAAACAATTCCTGGTGCTGTGGCTCATGCCTGCAATCACAGCGCTTTGAGAAGCCAAGGTGAGAGGATCGCTTGAAGCCAGGAGTTTGAGACCAGCCCAGACAATATAGCAAGACTCCATGTCTACAAAAAAAATAAAAGTCTCTGGGCATAGTAGTGGATGCCTGCAGTCCCCAATACTAGGGAGGCTGAGGCAGGAGGCTCCCTTGAGCCCAGAAGATTGAGGTTGCAGTGAGCCATGATCATGCCACTGTACTCTAGTCTGGGTGACAGGGTAAGACCTTGTCTAAGAAAAAAAAAAATCAGAGATAAGAATAAATTTCATTAGGATAAAATTATATGGAGAAGTAGAATGGAAATAAAAAGAAAAAAGATATTTTATTTTCAAATATTAAACAATGACTTTCATATTCTTTTTTTTTTTTTGAGATGGAGTCTCACTCTGTCATGCCCAGACTGGAGTGCAGCGGCACTATCTCGTCTCACTGCAATCTCCGCCTCCCGGGTTCAAGCGATTCTCTTGCCTCAGCCTACCAAGTAGCTGGGATTTCAGGCATGTGCCACCATGCCCAGTGAATTTTTTTATAGTTTTAGTAGAGATGGGGTTTGACCATATTGGCCAGGCCGGTCTCAAACTCCCACCCTCGGGTGATCCACCCACCTCGGCCTCCCAAAGTGCTGGGATTACAGTCATGAGCCACCGTGTCTGGCCTCATATACTTTTTAGTGAATGAAAATGAGTATTAAATTGCCCAGATATTTAGATTCCATCAGACACATTTAAAAGTGATCTGTGGGTTTAGGTTTAGTTTACAATATTAACATTTACAATCCACTGGAAATTACATCCTTGGCAGCTATTTAAACTTATGTTGAAAAATTTTAGATGTTATCTTTCAAACAGGTGAGAAAGTGCTGCATAGTTTTTCAAACTTCTTTTTTTTTTTTTTTGAGTGGTGGTGGGGAGTTGTGAGTAAAATGTTTAAGGACCTCCAATTTAGAGTGTTTTGCAAATATGCTCTGAACAACTGACCAATTTCTATGAATTTGTTTTTTCACGTGTTGTTTGTTCACGTAAATATTTTATAAGTTTGTTTAAATTTATTTTTCACTGGAAACCATGAAAAACAATAGTTACGCTAGAAAAGTAAGTTCATTCAGCTTAATGCTCTATCCCTTAATTGCTGCTCAATCTACTGCTATCCAGACGCTTGTGAAAGCAAGTGGATCTGAAGTTACCAATTGCTAGATAAGAACAGAGCCTGCGGGGAACCATCTTGACACTTCTATTTTAAAGCCTAATCTGTTCCCATTCTCTGCTGCCTCCCTCGCCTTCTTCTGTTTTTTAATGTTCAAAAAATAAAAAAACAAGGTGGCAAAACCCAAGATTACTTGGCAAGAAGGATGGGTGGGAAGGGGAATATAATTAGCTTTCTACGTGATGTTATTTTTATTGCCATTCCAAGCTTCAAATATCGGTTGGGAGGGGAGAGTTTAGAATAAATCAGTAACTTGATTATTAAAAGAACCCTTCTCTGTCTGGGAAAAGAATAACTGTCCCAGGAAAAGGGGGTTCACAAGGATGCTCTTTCCATAAACACCTTTATACTCTGTTGGTTGTAAGAAAAATAGCATTCAGAGGCTGGAAATGGAGAGAAGACACGGATTTCCTTTAGCAAAGGAATTGCAAGGAATTTGGGTTCTTAGGATCAGTGGTCAAAGATAATATTCTTTTACTAGGGCAGTTAGAGCTAGCAGCAGATCCATTTATTCCAGCAGCAGAGAAAACTATGCAATGGCTTTAAAATATTTTTATTTTTATTTTTTTTGAGACAGGATCGCCCAGGCTCGGGTGCAGCGGCACACTCATAGCTCAGTGCAGCCTCAACCTCCTGGGCTCAAGCGATGCTTCTGCCTTAGCCTCCCCAGTAGCTGGGATTACAGGTGTGCACCACCATGCCCAGCTAGTTTTTAAAATTTTGGGTAGAGACAGGGTCTCGCCATGTTGCCCACACTGGTCTCAAACTCCTGAGCTCAGGGCAATCCTCCTTCCTTGGCCTCCCAAAGTGCAGGGATTATAGGCAGCCTGTGCAAAGACTTTTAATGCCAAAGCCATTGTGTAAAAGTTGAGCATAAGCCCCACAAGGCTTTTAGACTCTGAAGAACAAGTTGAGTGAATTAAGTTTGTTTCCTCCTTTGCCCTGTTTATGAACATCAGAGTTGCATTTAATAGTGAAAACTGGAAATTTGGCCAGTCAGGAAAAGTTACATCTATGTATGTGGACTTAGTTAAGTCATGTTCTTCTAAATTCTACTTACTCTAAACTTTATTGGCAACTATTGATATATTGTGTGTGTTAGATATTTATTCTTTTTTTTTTTCTTTTGAGACAGGGTCTTGCTCTGTCACCCAGGCAGTGGCATGCTCATGGCTCACTGCAGCCTTGACCTCCCAGGCTCAAGCAATCCTCCCACCTCAGCCTCCCTAGTAGCTGGGACTACAGACATGCACCACCACACTCAGATAATTTGTGTATTTTTTGTAGAGACAGGGTTTCACTGTGTTGCCCAGGCTCGTCTCGAACTCCTGGGCTTAAGTGATCCTGCCTTGGCCTTCCAAAGTGTTGGGATTATAGGTGTCAGCCACCACACCCAGCATTAGAGATTTATTCTGATAAGTGGATACACGTGGTTTTTTTTTTTACATGTACATAGACGTATAGATACACATATATGTTTTAGATCAAATGTTTAGCTTAAGGTTCCTCGTGCAAAATGTTCTGTTGAGCACCACTGCAGTCCAAGGAAAAAAACAGATAGTTGGTTCACTTTACACAACCAAGCCTAAAACCCCACCATTTACCAACCAAAATTGTAGGCACTGTGCTTAAGAAAAAATGGTCAATGTTTCTAAGCCATCCCAAGCCTCAACTGTCCCATCTAAACAGTTGCCAAGACTTCATATGAATGTTCACCTATGAACCCTTCCTCAGGCTTCCTTGACTCCTATTTCTAGCCTGGGACCTGATATTTCTTGTTTTGCTTTTTTTTTCATTATTATTATTTTTTAAGACAGAGTCTTATTCTGTCTTCCAGGCTGCAGTGCAGTGGCGCAATCTCAGCTCACTGCAAACTTCGCCCCCTGGATTCAAGCGATCTTCCTTCCTCAGCCTACCAAGTAGCTGGGACTACAGGTGCCCACCACCATGCCTGGCTAATTTTTGTATTTTTAGTAGAGACAGGGTTTTGCCATGTTGGCCAGGTTGGTCTCGAGCTCTTGACCTCAGGTGATCCACCCACCTTGGCTTCCCAAAGTGTTGGGATTATAGGCATGGGCCACCACGCCCGGCCTCCTGTTTTTTATTTTTCATTCTTTTTAAATAAAGATAGGATCTTGCTATATTGCCCAGGCTGGTCTCAAACTCCTGGCCTCAAGCGACGCTCTCATCTCAGCCTCCAAAAGTGTGGAGTTACAGGGGTGAGCCACTGTGCCCAGCCAAGTGTTTCATGTTCTGATGAATTAAATATGTGTCCTATGGGAGGTGGGCCATATAAACAACCCGAAAGGACCACACAGTGTTCATAGAGTCACCCTGCAAATTAGCCTCACAGCTGTCATGGTGTGAAATAACGGGGTGGGACACCCCCTCGACTTTGTTTACCCTAGGGACATCATTTGGCCCCAGAGATCGGTGGCAGGGACAGCCTTTGTAGTTACTAGATTCTGTTGCCTTAGGTCTCTGGGTCCAGAAAGTTGTGAATGGAGATTCCATGTAGAAATTGAAAATTCTTACCCAAAAAGTCCCACCTCTGAATAGCCCAGAGGTGCGTACATCAAAGGAGGCCACTGTTTGTTTGTTTGTCTTGGCCAAGTGGGAGGAGGAATGCCAGAGAGCTCAGAACATTCCCAGAGAAAATGAGGGCCCTGACTTGATATGTTGTTCTCAATTCCTTTCTGAGTGAATTCCATGGCCAATAAACTGGCTCGGGCACAACTGTTCACAGCTGCATGTAGGATGTTGCACGGGACACAATGGCTGCTGTGTGTGCAGGAGGACAAACAGTCCCACACAGGCCTGAGCCTGAGGAACAATGAGCGACAAATGGCCTTCAATACAATGCATTCATTTCCTGTAATAACATTGGGCTAAATGCGGCCTGGGAGGCCAGTTCCACCTGACTGAGAGACACTCCACTTCATGCCATCATTTTTAGAGGCCTGCTTTTCATGAAGAAAGACACATATAAAGAGGAGAGAGATGGCAAGCGGTTGAGGGTTTTTTTTTCCCTCCTGCAAAGCAAGATATAATTAAAACCATATATATTTTTAATGCCCAGATAAAACAGTGTGGTAAAAATACTGTCGAGGTGTTAGAAGCTATTTCAATTTTAAGTCTTTCTGACACTAACTGCTCGTGATTCACCATCGCTGCTAAAAATACTGGCAGGCGGCACCCTGGGCTTCTCTGCTTCCCAGCAGGCAGACTGGCTCTAATGTGAGCTTACCTCCCTGTCCTGCCAGAGCTTCCATCCTCATGTGGGTAAAAGTCCTACTGGGAATTGGCTTGAGAGCCTATAATAATAATAATTGGCTAGGTGCGGTGGCTCACACCTGTAATCCCAGCACTTTGGGAGGCTGAGGCGGGCGGATCGCCTGAGGTCAGGAATTCGAGACCAGCCTGGCCAAAATGGTGAAACCCCGTCTCTACTAAAAATACAAAAAATTCGCTGGGCATGGTGGTGGGCGCTTGTAATCCCAGCTACTTGGGAGGCTAAGCCAGGAGAATTACTTGAACCTGGGAGGCAGAGGTTGTGGTGAGCCAAGATTGCGCCACTGCACTCCAGCTTGAGTGACAGAGCAAGACTCTCTCATAAAAAAATAATAATTAATAAAGCCCTAATAATAATCAAGATGATGATGGTAGCTAACATCTACTGAGTGCTTACTAAGTAGCCAGTCTGGGTCTAATTGCCTGAATCCTCATAAGAACCCTATGAGGTCGGGATCATTATTCATCTCAGGTGAGGAACCGAGGCATTGAGAGATTAAGCAACTTGCCCAAGCTCACAACTATTCATCCTTTTCAATATATACCCGGGGGCCGGACGCAGTGGCTCACACCTGTAGTCCTAGCACTTTGGGAGGCCAAGGCAGGTAGATTGCCTGAGGTTAGGAGTTTGAGACCAGCCTGGGCAATGTGGCAAAAATCATATTGGTTTAAGGGCCAATAGTAATAATAATTAATAAAGTCCTAATAACAATAAAGATGATGACGATAGCTAACATCTACTGAGCATTCTACTGGACCACAATTGTGCACCGCCACGCCCAGCTAATTTTTAATTTTTTTTGTAGTGATGCGGGTCTTGCTATGTTGCTCAGGCTGGTCTTGAACTCCTTACTCAAGTGATCTTCTTGTCTTGGACTCCCGAAGCGCTGGGATCATAGGCATGAGTCTCTGTGCTTGGCCTTTCCCCTCATTTTATAATTGAGAGGCATGTGGGCAGGAGTGAAGTGTCCCAGCTAATACCACTCAGGTAGTTCAAGACAGAGCCAGGACTAAAACCAAAGTCTGCTCTTTCTACCTATATAAAAGAAGAAACTCAGAACCATTTATTACATACTTACTGAAAACTGAATTAATTTTTTTTTTTTTTTTTTTCTTTGAGACGGAGTCTCGCTCTGTCTCCCAGGCTGGAGTGCAGTGGAGCAATCTCGGCTCACTGCAAGCTCCGCCTCCCAGGTTCACCCCATTCTCCCGCCTCAGCCTCTCCGAGTAGCTGGGACTACAGGCGCCCGCCACCAGGCCCAGCTAATTTTTTTGTATTTTTAGTAGCGACGGGGTTTCACCGTGGTCTCGATCTCCTGACCTCGTTATCCGCCCACCTCGGCCTCCCAAAGTGCTGGGATTACAAGCGTGAGCCACCGCGCCCGGCCCTGAATTAATTAATATCTGTACTAATAAGTTTCCTGGCAGGGATTTGATAGGAAAGAAATAGAATACATGATTTTATGATTTCTACCATCCCAAGGCTTGTGATTTTCCTGAAGACACACAGGATGCAAAAATACAAGCCTTGATGGACATAATCTTACCTCGGCAATACAGCACACACGTAAGAACAGAGGGAATGTGACTTCTGGGATCACCTGCTTAGGATGGTGATAATCCAGGAGGAGATAGACAGGAGGGGTACGAATTGGCACAGAGAAAATAAAAAGCACTTGTGAGACGAAGTAGCAAACAGAAGCCATATCTGCTCATTTCTGCTTGCCAGCATAATTTCACCAAGCACCTGGCTCTGTGGTGATGTGCAGATCTCTGGAGAGATGCTTTAAAGACAAAACAGGACAGAGCATATGGCCCTCTGTGTCTCTTAATTGAGTCACCATATTCCTTAAAAGATAAATGACCCTTGTCCTTGTCTTTCCTTAAACATAAGATAACTTTTTTTTTTTTCATTTTGAGACAGAGTCTTGCTCTGTTGCCCATGCTGGAGTGCAGTAGCGTGATCTCAGCTCGCTGCAACATCTCCTCGGTTCAAGTGATTCTTCTGCCTCAGCCTCCTGAGTGCCTGGGATTACAGGCACACACCACCACACCCGGCTCATTTGTTTTTGTATTTTTAGTAGAGACGGGGGTTTCACCATGTTGGCCAGGCTAGTCTCGAACTCCTGACCTCAAGCGATCCACACACCTCGGCCTCCCAAAGTGCTGGTGTGTCTGGAATTGGTGGGTTCTTGGTCTCACTGACTTCAAGAATGAAGCCGCGGACCCTCGAGGTGAGTGTTACAGTTCTTAAAGGCAGCGTGTCCGGAGTTTGTTCCTTCTGATGTTCAGATGTGTTCAGAGTTTCTTCCTTCTGGTGGGTTCGTGGTCTTGCTGGCTCAGGAGTGAAGCTACAGACCTTCACAGTGAGTGTTACAGCTCTTAAGCCTGCGCATCTAGAGTTGTTAGTTCCTCCTGGTGGGCTCGTGGTCACGCTGGCTTCAGAAGTGAAGCTGCAGACCTTCACAGTGAGTGTTACAGCTCTTAAGGCAGCGCGTCTGGAGTTGTTCGTTCCTCCCGGTGGGCTCATGGTCTCGCTGGCTTCAGGAGTGAAGCTACAGACCTTCGCAGTGAGTGTTATTGCTCATAAAAGCAGTGTGGACCCAAAGAGTGAGCAGTAGCAAGGTTTATTGCAAAGAGCCAAAGAACAAAGCTTCCACAGTGTGGAAGGCGACCCGGGTTGCCACTGCTGGCTGGCGCAGCCTGCTTTTATTCTGTTATCTGGCCCCACCCACGTCCTGCTGATTGGTAGAGCCGAGTGGTCTGTTTTGACAGGGTGCTGATTGGTGTGTTTACAATCCCTGAACTAGACATAAAGGTTCTCCACATCCCTATCAGATCAGTTAGATACAGAGTATTGACACAAAGGTTGTCCACGTCCCCCCAGAGCAGCTAGATACAGAGTGTCGATTGGTGCATTCACAGACCCTGAGCTAGACACAGGGTGCTGATTGGTGTGTTTACAATCCCTGAGCTAGACATAAAGCTTCTCCACATCTCCACCAGACTCAGGATCCCAGCTTGCTTCACCCAATGTATCCTGCACTGGGGCTGCAGGTGGAGCTGCCTGCCAGTCCCGCGCCGTGCGCTCGCACTCCTCAGCCCTTGGGTGGTCGATGGGACTGGGCGCCATGGAGCAGGGGGTGGCGCTCGTCGGGGAGGCTTGGGCCGCACAGAAGCCCATGGAGGGGGTGGGAGGCTCAGGCATGGCGGGCTGCAGGTCCGGAGCCCTGCCCTGTGGGAAGGCAGCTAAGGCCTGGTGAGAAATCGAGCGCAGCGCCGGTGGGCTGGCACTGCTGGGGGACCCAGTACACCCTCTGCAGCCACTGGCCTGGCTGCTAAGCCCCTCATTGCCGGGGCCGGCAGGGCCGGCCGGCTGCTCTGAGTGATGGGCCCGCCAAGCCCACGCCCACCCGGAACTCCAGCTGGCCCGCAACCCTGGTTCCTGCTCGGGCCTCTCCCTCCATGCTCCCTGCAAGCTGAGGGAGCCGGCTCCCTCCTTGGCCAGCCCAGAAAGGGCTCCCACAGTGCAGCGGTGGGCTGAAGGGCTCCTCAAGTGCCGCCAAAGTGGGAGCCCAGGCAGAGGAGGCGCCGAGAGCAAGCGAGGGCCGTGAGGACTGCCAGCATGCTGTCACCTCTCACTGGGATTATAGGCCACTGTGACCCGCCAACATAAGATAACTTCTGATGAGTTTAGTGACTCTGCTTTTGTAATCTATAACTAGATGGACTCTTATACCTCAACCTTGATGTGATTCTGCTTCAAAGTAACTACTTTTAATAGCAAAAACCACAATTACATTTACACCAATATAATAGCTTCTGAGTACGTTGGATATGACCTGTCATCATATACTTCGTCTCCTGTATATAAGCTGTGAGCTAAAACACTGGTTGGGAGATTTCTGACAAAATCTCGTCTCTGAAAGACTCCTCCTGAGCTATGGGCCTCAGTCCATAGTCCTCAGTAAGACTTCTGAATAAAACTAACTTTAATTCATTAAAAACTTGCTTTTTTTTTTTCTTTCGTCCACACATTCAGTGTGGAAATACGATTTGTGCAGAAGGACAAAGAAGCCATGAGTGAAAGCCAGGAACATAGTAGCAAACAGGTTTGTTTGGCTGGCACAGAGATGACGTAACAAGTCATGAGAAAGGACTTCATGAACAGTGACCAACTTTAAAAATATTCCTGTCATACCTTGAGGTAGCTAGCTGTTTGACATTTGAGAAACAGAGGCAGGGCGCAATGACTCACTCCTGTAATCTCAGCTCTTTGGGAGGCTGAGGTGGGAGCAAGTCCTGAGTCCAGGAGTTTGAGAACAGCCTGAACAACATAGCGAGACCCTGTGTTTCCAAAAAAATAAACCAAATTAGCCAGGCGTGGTGGCACGCACCTGTAGTCCCAGCTACTCGGGAGGCTGAGGTGGGAGGACTGCCTGAACCTGGGAAGTCAAGGCTGTAGTAAGCTATGATTATGCCACTGCCCTCCAGCTTGGGTGACAGAGTGAGACCGTGTCTCAAAAAAAACAAAAAGACTAGGTGTGGTGGCTCACACCTGTAATCTCAGCACTTTGGGAGGCAGAGATGGGCGGATCACTTGAGGTCAGGAGTTCAAGATCAGCCTGGTCAACATGGTGAAACCCCGTCTCTACTAAAAATACAAAAATTAGCTGGGCGTGGTGGTGCATGCCTGTAGTTCCAGTACTCAGGAGGCTGAGGCAGGAGAATCGTTTGGACCTGGGAGGCAGAGGTTGCAGTGAGCTGACATCGTGCCACTGCACTCCAGCCTGGATGACAGAATGAGACTCTGTCTCAAAACAACAACAACAACAACAACAAAACCAGACATTTGAGACACTGAAGACTGCCATAGTTTAATAGCTAAGGGACAAACCCAAGTATAGGCAAAACAGTGAAATTACCTGCGTGGTTTCCCAGCAGGCCCCATGAACAACCATTAGTGATCTCATGGTGTTAATGGAGCTACATAAATCAATCAAGAACAGTGATGGAGCTTCTTACTGTAGTCCAGGTACGGTGCTGGGCTCCGGGAGAGGATGAACAAGATGGACCCGGCCCTGCCCTGAGTGTGTGTTCTTTGTAGGTACATTTTGTCATAACAGTTCCAGCAAGAAACCAGCTCTCTTTATGTCATTGAAAAGTAGGGAAGTGCAGCAGTTATCAGGAGCAGAAAATAATCAATATGTGTTGCATGGCTGTTTAAATGAGTGAATAAAATTGCTGCGCTCATTCTGTTCTGTCACTGACTCATGCAGTGAAATGGGCATCTTAACCACAGCTTAAAGGGAGCTGAAGACAGCAGGGAGGACTCAGGCCATCCAGCCTGGGATACCCTGCCCGCACATTTCTGTACCAAGAGCCCGTCAACTTCGGAATCAGTCTGTGAGAGACCTAGTCATTACAACACACAAGGTTTCCTTCCTTCCTTCCTTTCTTTTTTTTTCTTTTTATGAGACACGGTCTTGTTCTATAGCCCAGGCTGGAGTGCAGTGGTGTGATCATGGTTCATCGTAGCCACAAACTCCTGGGTTCAAGCGACCCTCCCGCCTCAGCCTCCCAAGTAGCTGGCGCTACAGGTGCATGCCATCATACCAGGGTTTTTTTTAAAATTTTTAAAATTTTTTTAGATATGGGGTCTTGCTACATTGTCCAGGCCAAATACAAGGTTTTCTGAACAAGCTTCAGACTAGAATCAGAGGGCTCTGGGCAAGTGGAGAGGGCATACAGGAAGAGTCAGGAGAAAGTCGGTTGGTGGATGGTCAGCAGATGATGAATCAGTTTTGGCTTTGCCAAGTTATTTAACCTTTCTGAACCTGAGTTTACTCATCTGGAAAATGGGGAAAATACAAAGCAGGTTCTGGAGGCAGACAAGCTAAAATTTTCATCACTTTAGCAATTTGACCCTGAGAAACTACTTTCAGCTTCCCTTTGCCTGTTTCCACTTGCGTAAAATGAGAGTGATTATGATCTATCTCAGGGCTATAAGAATGAAATATGATAATACATGTTAAGTGTTTAAGACTGTGTCTGGTGCACGGTGTTTAATAAATGTCAGCAATGTGTATATTAGGATGGGTCTGAGGATTGGAGAAATGGATGCAAAGCACTTAACATCCTGCCTGACACATAATGGGTGGCTGATAAGCATTAGCTGTCATGCGACTTTGAGCAACCTGATAAATATTTGCTAAACAAATGCCCACAAGAGGAACGTGTCTTTTCGTCTTTGACTCTCTGCCACTTAGAGGTATTAGTTTCTTATTGCCACTGTAACAAAATAGTACACATTTAGTGACTGAAAACAACACAAGTTTATTATCATAGCTCTGGAAGTCAGAAATCCAAAACAGCCTTCATTAGGCTAAAGTCGAAGTGTCAGCAGAACTGCTTTCCTTTTAGAGGCTGAAGGGGAGACCCTTTCCCTGCTTTTTCCAGGTTCCAGAGACTTCTTGCATTTCTTGGCTCTTCTTCCGTCCTCTTCTTCCGTCTTCACAGCCAGCAGTGAAGCATCTTCAAATTTCTGTCTATGACTCTGACCTCACTTCTGCTATCCCATCTCCTTCCCTGAGTCTAACTCTCCTCCTCTCTCTATTTATTTATTTATTTATTTGTTTATTGAGATGGAGTTTCCCTCTTGCTGCCCAGGCTGGAGTCAATGGCACGATCTCAGCTCACTGCAACCTCCGCCTTCCCAGGTTCAAGCGATTCTCCTGCCTCAGCCTCCTGCGTAGCTGGAGTACAGGAATGTGCCACCACATCCGGCTTCCTCCTTCTCTTATAAGGAGGTTACACTGGACTCACTCAGCTTATCAAGGACAATCTCTCCATCTCAAGATCCTTAACTTAAGTCGCACATCTGGAAAGTCCATTTTGCCAGGTAAGGCAACGTAGTCACAGATTCTAAGGATGAAGATGTGGAAGTCTTTGGGAAGCCACAATATCATCGCCACAGAAGGAATGAATGAACGGTGTGCTGCACATAAGCACGGCCTTCCAGAGCCTCTGTTCGCCACCTGACCTTGTCCAGTTTGTCTCATGCTGGACAAGTCTGCCCTGGACCTTATGTAAATTCCAAGGACATTTGACTTGG